>NC_057731.1:3495009-3508348 GCF_004010195.1 Chiloscyllium plagiosum | reverse complement strand
CATGTCACATTACAGGTGATCACCATTGCACTATACACACACACAGACACTCCTACACACACACACACACAGAGGCACTCCTATACACACAGACACACATATACACAGATGCGCACACAGACACCCACACACACCTTTACAGACACACACACTCGCACACTTACATATGCACCTCCTCACAGACTTAAGACACTCTACACTCACTACACACATACACTTTCTCACACTCCCAACCCCCAACCCAGACAGACACACACACACACAGACAGACAAGGACCCACATGCACACATATATTTTGTAGGGTGAATTTGTACTTGCAGGGTTACATTGTACTTTGCTCAAAAACTGCATGCATTCATGTAAAGCTCCGTTACCTCACTTTTTAGATTGGAATCAATCTAAACATCATGGCATAGACAGAGAACACAGGGGGCTTACACCTTCAACATATTTTCTAGCTATCACCCATTATTAACAGCTAACCTGAGAATGCAACTTTTAAAAAAAGGTTTTGTGATTTACACATGAAAGAAGTGAAACTGTATGGTATTCAAACAGATGAAAGACTTAACAATCAATTTTTCAATGTATAATTTCAGTTACATCACACTGTAAATTTTTGCTATAAATTCTGTGTGTTAGGATTGAGCCCTCCACTATCACCTCAATCCTGAAAGCTAGTGTGCTTCCAATTAAACCTGTTGGACTATAACCTGGTGTTGTGTGATTTTTAACTTCACACAGATTCAGGGTTTTAGTTTTGCTCTCAGATGTGGTTTGGAGTTGGCTGCTGAAGCTGATAGATACAGCTCTCTCTCTACTGCAGCTTTAAACTTGAGTTCACTCTCTACTGCTGGATTGTTTCTTCCCAGTGTTACTTTCTCCTGGACTGTAGAACATGAGGAAAATGTGTATGCTGAATTTGCCTTTGTCAAGGGTGCGTTTATGGGATGCTGCTATATTGGAATAATTGATAATTAACAGTTAAATAATATATTATTTTATTAAACATTTCAACAAAGTTACAGATATATCAATTCTTCTTCTTTTGTTTGTATTTTAACCATGTGGTAAGAATTCAGTGCATTTTGCTTCAAGCCTAGTAGTTAGACCAATTAAATCACATCTGGAACATAATACCTTACGCTTGCTTTTAAATAAGATTTAAAAAGTTAAGATCTAGGCTATATCCTTGATCTATTTTGGTTTGTTCATAACACTAGTGAGACCACATCTAGAATACTATGAGCAGTTTGGATGAATTATGTAAGAAAATATATCATTTAATTGGATGTAGTTCATCGAAGGTTCACTAGGATTCACTGACATGAAAGGCAATGCGCCTAGTGTAGGAAAGTGGGACCGTTGTAGGTAGGAGTTTATTTTTGCCAACGTAGATGGGCAAAAAGATTCTATGATTCTAGGATGATTCCCAGTTTAGAGGGATTGTCTTATGAGCAAAGGCTAAACAGGTCAGGAGTCTATTCACTTGAGTTAAGATTAGATTAGATTAGATTACTTTACAGTGTGGAAACAGGCCCTTCGGCCAACAAGTCCACACCGACCCGCCGAAACGCAAACCACCCATACACCTACATTTACCCCTTACCTAACACTACGGACAATTTAGCATGGCCAATTCACCTGACCTGCACATCTTTGGACTGTGGGAGGAAACCGGAGCACCCGGAGGAAACCCACGCAGACACGGGGAAAATGTGCAAACTCCACACAGTCAGTCGCCTGAGGCGGGAATTGAACCCGGGTCTCTGGCGCTGTGAGGCAGCAGTGCTAACCACTGAGCCACCATGCCGCCCACAAAGGACTATGAGAGGTGATCTCATTAAATCATATAGGGGCTTGACAGGGTAAATGCTGAGAATATGGAAGAGTCATAGACCAGAGGGAGAATTCTGAAAATAAAGCGGTGCCAACTGAAGACTGAGATGTGGGAGGGTTCCCTTTCTCAGAAGGTTCTGAGTTTTTGGAACTCCTTGTCACAGAGAGCTGTGGGGCAGAGTCCTTGTGTATAATTAAGGCTGAGATGGATCAATTCTTGGTCTGTCCAGGAATCAGATGTTATGAGGAAAAGGCAGAAAAGTGGAACATGAGGACTGTCATTCAATACCATTCATTGATTGGTGGAGCAGGCCCACGGGTCCAGATGGCCTACTCCTGTTCCCATTTCTAACGGTCTCATCACACAGTACAGGATGGGGACTTGAGGATCAGCTTCAAGAACTTTAATGGAATGGAAAATCTAACTGGCTGCGTGACTCACTGCTGCTCTTAAAGGTTAGAGCTTGGATAATGGGGGGCAAAACCAGGAAGCAATTTTACATACAAAACTAGGAGAATTCGGCGCTGTAAAAGGTTATACCTGCTCTGGGTCAACTGGAGATTTTGAAATGGAGGTTGTTAGCTTCTGCTTAGCTACGGAGATCACAGCTAAGACAGCTAACAAGGATTGTGGTGTAGATCAACTATGATCTAACTGACTGTCGGAAAATGGCACAAGGAACTAAATGTTGAGAGTGTGGTGCTGGAAAAGCAGAGCTGGTTGGGTAGCATCCGAGGAGCAGGAGAATCGACATTTCGGGTATAAGCCCTTCAAGGGACTAAATGCCCCATTTCTGTTCCTATTTTCCTGTCATGAATATAAAAAAATTAAACTCTACATTATTCCACAAGCTTGGAATATGCTTTAATTCACAAGTGATAAAATTCATGAGTGGCTGAATTTTTAAATGGTTTCGGCAAGTCTACATTATATCTTTTTACATGGGATTAAAATAGTTAAATTATGAGAAGAGGTTACATGGACTGGTATTGTATTTCCTGAGTATAGAAGATGTAGGAGTTACCGAGCTGGGCTGCTAAAGATGGTGGACATGTTTGATTGGGTAGTTAGAAAGAAACTATTTCCTTTAGTTGGGGCAGACCAGGGCAGTGGGAAATAAGCTTAAAATTAAAGTGGGTCTGTTCAAGAGCACTGACAGGAAGCATACAGGTCATTAGATTACTTACAGTATGGAAACAGGCTCTTTGGCCCAACAAGTCCACACCGACCCTCTGAAGAGTAACCCACCCAGACTCATTACCCCTGACTAATGCACCTAACACTATGGGCAATTTAGCATGGCCAATTCACCTGACCTGCACAGCTTTGGATTGTGGGAGGAAATTGGAGCACCCGGAGGAAACCCACGCAGACATGGGGAGAATGTGCAAACTCCACACAGACAGTCGCCTGAGACGGGAATTGAAGCCGGATCCCTGGAGCTGTGAGGCAGCAGTGCTAACCACTGAGCCACCGTACTGCCCCTAAAAGTTTTTCATGTCATAAAAGTTTGGAACTTTCTTCCTCAAAGCTTCATTGAGGAGGAGGGTCAATTGAAAATAGCAATGCTGAGATTGATAGATTTTTGACTGGCAAAGGGATTATGGGATACAAATCTGAGGTTAAAAAGATGGAGCTAATATACAGATCTATCTTGATCTAATTGAATGGCAGAGCATGAACATGTAGTTATCACTGTAGACAGAATTAAATAAAGAATAATGTTAAATGATATGTTGTTAAATTGACTGTCAGCAGTTGTGTGGGCAGTCATCATATTTTCTTTCCTCCATTTCTGTTCAGATTTCTTAAACCTGGCACTTGCTTTGTCAAACACTTGGTGATTGAAGATGAAAGTCAACGTGCCCAACTCCTCCCCCGTTCTGTAAAAGAGAGGAAAAGCCAGTCAGCTCTAAAACAGATGCCCTGACTTTTCCCTCCAAATTCCAGAGTGAGCTCCCAGTTAATGGAGCAATTCGCCAGAAGAGAATCAAATGTGTTGCACTTCTTAAATTTGCCCAGATAAGAGCTGAGATATTGACAAAACAGCTGACTGAAAGAGCAACCTATTATCACCACTTCAAGATACTAATCAAGTAGACTCAACAATCCACTTCCATTGTCAAAATAGAACTGTTTGTTTGGCTAATGCCTTTATTGGCCTGGGCTCACAGCCAAGCCTCATTATTCATAAAATCCTGGAAACAGGCCATGTGGCCCAACAGGTCCACACCAACCCTTCAAAGAGTAACCCAACTAGACCCATTCCCCAACATTTCCCCTGACTAATGCATTCACCTACACATCCCTGGACTCTATAAGCAATTTAGCATGGCCAATTCACTTAAACTGCACAATTTTTAACTGTGTGAGTGTGAGAAACGAAGCTCACTCACTTCAATGATTTCAGTCCGAGACAAGCAGTAGTATCATTTATTACGCTTTTGCAAGAGGGGTGAGGTGAATACTGTTTACAAAGGCAGTCACACACACACACACTGAATTTAACGAGTACACAATATTCATGTATTTAGTTTCTCTTCCCTCCTCCCATTGCTCCTCCCCTGTTTGCATTTGTTTCTAATCTAAACCCGGCTGTTTATCTCTGAACTCATCCGGCCTTATACGCGACAAAATGTTTATCCCTGGCCTCACAAGGCCATTTGACCACCTCCCTCACTTGGAAGGGAAACACAGACAGGGTGAGCAGATGTCTGTCACCAACATTCTGTCAAAAACTGCGTTCTCTATGAAGAAAGTTGACAATGTGAGTATTGGATGTGAAACTTTCCAGGTTCCAACAGAAAGCAACAGCTCAATGGACCATCGAACCAGCAGAGCATTGAATCTGAAGGACAAGTAACTTGAACATATTAAGCAAATTACACAACAAGGCGCAACTCTTCAAGTCTTACGTGAAGTTGTGTCGAAAGGTGGCCTGAAACCATCAAGCATACATCCGTTCCTGTAAGAGAGAAATGATGACGCTGTCTAGAATAGTATCTTATTCAAAGGGAAAACAGTCATTATTCCTGTAGTGACACTGGAACACCTCCTTCAAGGAATTGAACAGAGGAATGGGCTTAAAGGCCACATCACCCAAATGCAATGCTATAATGACCTTCAAGCTAAAGAGAACCTCATGACATTTCAGATGGGACAAACAGACACCTACAATTCACATGAATGCTGTAAAGATTACAGAGGTCAGTGTTTGGTTATTAGGGTGGATAGTTCAATCAGTATTCTGACTGACTGAACTCGCCACAAGGTTGGATTTTGACCAAGGGAGGGTGCAAACATGGCCCACCAAACCCAAAAGTAGCATTTCAGCAGCAATGCAACCCCAGACGAACTGTTTAGAAGACCCACCTCAGTTCTCTGGCATTAACTGGTTGTCTTTGATTGATGTTAGAACCTCTTGACCTCACCTTTTACCTCTCCTTTCCCTCATGGCCCGTTATGGCTTTCATATCAACTCATGTCAAATCACCTGGTATGTGTTATATACATAACCAATGAGCCATACAATAAATATAAAATTGCTGAAAGTATGTCGAATACACATGCACAAACCTTCCTGTTCTTCCTACAACCATATCAAAGTGTCAATCAGAAAAAACTATCTAAATATCATTGACAGAGGTTCAGAAGCATGCATAATAGGGCAGCACAGTGGCTCAGTGGTTAGCACTACTGCCTCAACCTGGATTCGATTCAAGCCTTGGGCAACTGTCTGTGTGGAGTTTGCACATTCTCCCTGTGTCTGCCCTAGGTGCGCATGTGGGATATAGGTAAAGCAGTGTTACTTCTGCAATCATCATTACTTATGCAAGGTAAATGAACTCACACCAGTGTGTAACTGTTTCAGCCAAGAGCTGAGTCAACAAGAATGAAAACTATGTGAAGGAAATATATAATTGTTTTTGCGTTAGCTAAAATGTGCAGTCAAAAATGAAATGTGCCCGCAAACAATGGTAGATGTTACAGACAAATAGATAAGGTGCTGTGAGGGGAGGGGGTTAAGCTCGATATACCTGTACAAACAGTTACAAGCATCTGGTTCCCACTTCAGCAAAAACAAGAAAAGACCACCATCAAGGCTCTGTGTAAATAAAGAATAAAAGGAAACATTGCTTTGGCTAGCAAAGGAAACAGATGGTAGTGAAGAAGGATATATAACAATAAAACACAATGGGCTTGCACGCTTTTCTGGTCAGTGCATTGGGTTTATTTTAGTTTCCATTAACAGGCTGGGTGCAAATACTACTGGCTGTTCTTCTTTCATCAGGGCTGCTCCAAGCCCTGATTTGCTGGGTAACTTTTGTTGCTGAGATCAATGTTGTCAGCATTGATGCTGTTGTCACTAGTTATTGGATGTGAGTGGAAGTGACTGCAGATGCTGGAGATGACAACTGAAAAGTGTGGCGCTGGAAAAGCACAGCCAGTCAGGCAGCATCCGAGGAACGGGAGAGTTGACGTTTCAGGCACATATTCCCGAAACGTCGACTCTCCTGCTCCTGCGATGCTGCTTGACGAGCTGTGCTTTTCCAGTGCCACACTTTTCGACTTCCTGTTTTCTGTCCCAATACCTCTGGTGTAAAATTTTACACTCTGCTGGCAAAAAAGAATCTGGCTGGCATAATTGAACCATCCTCCCATCTGTTTTCTTTTCATGATTGGAACCAACCTCTTTAGTTGTAAAGGGCATGAGCCATACGATTGAAGTCAGTCATCTTCAGTTTCTTTGTCTTATTGTTCAGTTCATCTGCTGAGGTGACAGCCTCACTAGATTCTCCTCGTGCTCTGTGATGGCTACGTCCATTGTATCTCCACATCGATCGACTGGTAGATCACACCCACAATAGGTTCCACTCCATTGTCTTTCTCATGTTGCCCACGATTTTACTCATCCAAAGCAGTTGAGCCTCCAAAATGGCACCCAAAATATACATTCATGGGACATGGATGTTACTGGTCAGGCCAGTATTAATAGCCTGTCTCTAATTGCCCAGAGGAGAAAGTAAGGACTGCAGATGCTGGAGATCAGAGCTGAAAATGTGTTGCTGGAAAAGCGCAGCAGGTCAGGCAGCATCCAAGGAGAGCCCTTTCCTGAAGAAGAGCTCATGTCCGAAACGTCGATTCTCCTGCTCCTTGGATGCTGCCTGACCTGCTGCGCTTTTCCAGCAACACATTTTCAGCTCTAATTGCACAGAGGCCAGTTAAGAGTCTACTATATTGCTATGGGTCTGGAATCCAAGAGAGCAGATACATGTGACAAGAATTTTCCTTCCTTAAAGGATATTACTGAACCACATGGATTTTTATGACGATGGTCACCATTAGACTAACTTTTCAATTCCATATTTTTCTAGAATTCACTTCATGGTGGGATTTGAAACCATATTCCATAGCACATTAGCTTGGTGTTCTGGATTATTATTTACCTAATCAGAAAACTGCTGCTTCTATTCAACTTTGCGTGTCAGTGCCCATCCTTCACATTGACAGCAGCAAAGACTTTCACCTGGGCAAGTTGTGGCAGAATTTCCATAAGCAGTTGGTATGAGGTAGTCAGGTGCCCTCCAGGAATTGTATGATCATAGAATCCCTACGTGTGGAAGCAGGCCATTTAGCCCATTGAATCCATACTGACGCTCCAAAGACTATCCCACTCTACTCCAGCCCCAGTCCCCCATGCTATCCCTGTAACCATGCATTTACCCATGGCTACTTCACCTCCCCTGCACATTTCTGGGCACTATGGGCAATTTAGCATGGTAGGACACAGGGAGAATATGCAAACTCCACACAGACAGTCATCTGAGGGCGGGAATCGAACCCAGGTCCCAGGTGCTGTGAGGTGGCAGTGCTAACCACTGAGCCCCTGCTTTATTGAGATTGTGTGGATCTGTGCATGCTCTGTTTTCCCAGTTGTCTCGCTGGTACTGTGACACTAATCCAGTCTGTGGGAGTTGTCACTTCCTTTATAATTCCCTTCTTTTCCACAACCTCCTGTCTTTCAGGTTGGAATTATGGAAGGTTTGAAATATCCTCGACAGCTGGTCTCACACTTTCATCCCCTTGAAGGTGAAGTTCAACAGCAAAAACTTGTGTGTAATCTGTCAGGACCATTCAACAGTCAAGGGGTTGGTGCCATATGAAATGTTGCAAATCCTGCTGTTATAGGGGGTTACCAGTCCAGTAATTAACCTGTTTCAGCCAAGATGAAGGAACTTTGGGCAGCACGGTGGCTCAGTGGTTAGCACTGCTGCCTCACAGCACCAGGGACTCAGGTTTGATCCCAGCCTTGGGCGACTGTCTGTGTGGAGTTTGCACATTCTCCCCCTGTCTGCACGGGTTTCCTCCGGGTGGTCCGGTTTCCTCCCACAGTCTAAAGATGTGCAGGCCAGGTGAATTGGCCATGCTAAATAGCCCATGGTGTTTGGTGCATTAGTCCGAGGGAAATGGATCTGGATGGGTTATTTTTCAGAGGGTCGGTGTGGACTTGTTGGGCCAAAGGGCCTGTTTCCACACTGTAGGGAATCTAATCTAATCTACCTAGTTTCTCGAACAGTAGGTCTTCTTTCTTTCAGTTGCAATAGACTGTCAGCTTAGTTTGTCCCGTTGGACTGCACATCTTTACATAATTTATTATCATAGAATTTTACAGTACAGGAGGAGGCCATTTGACCCATTGTGTCTGTACTGACTCCTGAAAGAGCTATCCACCTCGTCCCACTCTCCAGTCCTATCTCCATACCCCTTGTAACTTTATCACTTCTAAATATATATCCTTGCAACCTCCTATGAAATTTGCTGCCACCACTTTCCCAGGCAGCGTATTTCAAATCCTAACAACTGTCTGAGTAAAGAGGTTTCTCCTCATCCCACTCCTAGTTCTCTCGCTGACCATCTCCAACTTGTGACCCCTAATTACTGAAATAGCCTCAATTTTATCTTTGTGTTCATGTTCAGGTTGCTGTCGTAAGTGACCTTGCATCGATCTGCAAAGATCTGAAATTGCATGAAGTCCTGGTGCCTGACATTCTACAGACTTTGATGCTTTCCTTCTGCAGCTGTCATTTTAATAGCCACAAGTCACTTGCTATCTCAAGGCTTGATCATGCCAAGTGGCTCATGGGGGTGGGGGGTGGGTAAAGTGATTTTTCAGAATCAGCTTTGACCATACTCTAACAATCATCTTCATAAGGGTCAATTCTTCTTTCCAGCAACCAGAGTCACAGAATTGGTACAGTATAGAATGAGGTTCAAAGTTTGTGAGAAGATTTGTAGCTCGGGTGCTCGTTGTTGCGGTTCTGTTCGCCGAGCTGGGAATTTGTGTTGCAGACGTTTCGTCCCCTGGCTAGGTGACATCCTCAGTCCTTGGGAGCCTCCTGTGAAGCGCTTCTGTGTTGTTTCCTCCAGCATTTGTAGTGGTTTGTCTCTGCCGCTTCCGGTTGTCAGTTCCAGCTGTCCGCTATGAGGCTATTTGGCCCATCGTGTTTGCACCAGCTTGTTAAATGAGCATCATTACCGAGTGCCAACCTTCTGCATTTTCCTCCACACCTTGATCGAAATATTTCCAAGGTGCGTCATAACTGTTTCTGAAAATTAATGATTTGAGATCTTCAACCTTTGAGAGCAAATATGTTACAGAACACCAGATATCGATATATCAAAAAACGGTTAAGACTTATTCCACTGATTTGATTTGATTCATTTGTAGTCACATGTATTTAAGTGCAGTGACAATTTTTCTTTTGCGAGTGGTACAGTCTGCTGATAACAAACAAGGATATACAGATCATTGGGTGTTTAGACAGAGCGAAGCATACAAGCTTACTGCTGTGCAGTAGATCCACAAACCAAGATCAGCACAGACCCCAGATAATAATAGAACAAATAACATTGAAATACAATTGCAGACTGTTACTGACTATAAGTCTTCAAGTATATTTATTCTTCACCTTTGCAACAGACAAGATACATATCTATGATAAATTCCCATGTTCTAATGGAATCCACCCAGGTAAATGGTTCACACTTCAATTAAATGTTCAAGCCTTTTCCTAATCCATCATTACCAGAAGATTACATTAGGTCCAGAATTCCCCAGTACAATGCCACAGGAGATGTATATACATCAATCAGGCTATGTATTGTGAGGCTATAACTGTATATTAAACAATGTTTGTCAATTAAAGCAGCTGAATAATATTATCAATTGCTATCTGTAATTATTTTACATTTTACACGGTTATAATTAAAATGTGAAAGGTCAGTGTTGACTGGTTTTATACAAAGAAAATAATGCAATAGCTTTTAGGTTTTATCCCTCCAGCATCCAGGAGGTCTTTTTACATCAATACGCGATAGTCTGACTAGAGATGGCTCAGTGTGGAACTAATCCAAAGGAATGCAGCCAGTCAAATGGTTGAAGTTTCAGTGGGCGAGCATTTTGGAGATAGAGACCATAACTCTATAAATTTCAAAGTCAATATGGAAAGGGATAAGGAGGTGCAGAAGATTGGATGTCTATATTGGGGAAAGGCCAATTTCAATGTCATTTGACAGGATCTGGCAAGCATAGACTAGGAGCAGCTACTTGCAGATCAGTCTACATTTAGAAAGAGTTGAGTTCTTCAAAGTGATTTAGTGAGAACTCAGGGCCAACGGTTTTCTCTCAGAGTGAAGAGCAAGGGCAGCAAGTCCAGAAAACCTTGGATGTCAAGGGATAGCAAAAATGGGATAAAGGAAAAGAAAGAAGCATATGTCAGGAAGCACTGAAAACAGTGGAGACCCTTCAAGTGTTTAGAGAGTGAGGGGGTGGTGGTTGCTTAAAAAATAAATTGGGTGGGAAAAGAGGGGTCATAAAATACTGTTGGCAGATCAGATCAAGGTAAACCCCAAAGCATTTTCTAAGTATATTAAAAGGAAGCGGATTTCCATGGTAAGAGTGGGGTCTATTAGGGACCAAAGAGGAAATGTTTGTGTGGACTCAGTGGACATGGTTAAAGTCTTAAATGATTATTTCTCATCTGTATTCACAAAGAAGAAAGACATCATACATTTCATATGGGATGGTGAGGTTCTAGAACATATTAAGATTAATAAGGAGGAAGTATTAGATGTTTTAGCAGGCATGCAGGTGGATAGATCTCCAGGGCTTGATGAGATGTATCCCAGGGTGCAATGGGAGGCATGGGAGGGGATTGCAGGGGCATTAATGCAGATTTGGAATACTTTGCTGGCCACAGGTGAAGTGCCAGATGACTTGAAGAGAGCTAATGTGGTTCCTTTGTTTAAGAAGGGCAGCAGGGATAGGTCAGGGAATTACAGACCTGGTAGTGATTGCACTGGAGAGAGTACAGAGGCAATTCACCAGGACATTGTCTGGGATGGAAAGTCTCAGCTATGAGGCAAGATTGAATGAGCTGGGTTTGTTTTTCCTGGAGCACAAGAGGCTGAGGGTGGGTATCTGATCGTGTTATACAACATTATGAGAGGCATGGACAGGGTGGATTATGAGAATCTTTTCCCAATAGCAGACGTGTTTAAGACCAGAGGGCATCATTTTAAGGTGAGGAGTAAGTGGTTTGGAGGAGATTGAAGGAAAATGTTTTTCACCTAGAGGGTGGGAGAAATATGGAACACGCTGCCTGAGAGGATAGTGGAAACAGACACTCTTGCAACTTTTAAGAAGTATCTGGATGAGCACTTCAAATGCCAGAGCATGGTAGGCTATGGATGAAGCGCAGGTAAATAGGATTAGTGTAGATTGGCGTTTGATGGTCAACATAGACATGGTAGGCTGAAAGGCCTGTTTCTATGACGTAAGACTATATGACTCGAAAGCTCAAGAACTGTTTGAACTCTTACAAAATTGTGAAAGAGCTTATCAATCAACCAGAACTCTGGGCATAAGAGCCACACACTTCTGGCTGGTGCCTCTATTAATCTTTCAAACTGGGAGGTTCAAATCCCACTCTGCAGCACCTTAATTCACCACAGGCAGTATTTAAGCCAGTCAGAAGTTATGCTGAATTATTTAAATCCAACATTTCAATGAGCATGAATGGGGCACTTGACAAATGCTAATATATTCATACCTCATCCAACTCACTCCATCAAATCTGGCTCCACATCTGCCATCTCATAAAGATTCTGTCGGTCACAGTTGGCATCTTCATTGATGTGAATCAACAGATTTGCAAGTATTACACCAGGACTGAGAGTTCTGAGTGATCAGGAATGACTGAAGACCGAGGGAAGCCTCTAAGAGCAGAAAATTGTGAAGTCTTTGTCACGGCTGACATTGAGAAGCCATTTCAGTTTGCAAGGAGCTCAAATTTCAGGGCTGTACACATGTAGGGGTAATGGACTATGAACTGGATTTGCCATTTAAACACAGTGCCTACAAGAGCAGGTCAGAGACTAGGGATACTGCGGTGAGTAACTCACCTCCTGACTCCCAAAGGTCTGTCCACCATCTACAAGGCACAAGTCAGGAGTGGGCTGGAATACTCCCCACTTGCCTGGATGGGTGCAGCTCCAACAAGACTCAAGAAGCCTTCCAGGACAAAGCAGTCCGCTTGATTGGTACCACATCCACAAGCATCCACTCCCTCCACCACTGATGTTCAGTAGCAGCAGCGTGTATTATGTATCAGATGTACTGCAGAAATTCACCAAAGATCCTCAGACAGCACCTTCCAATCCCATGACCACTTCCATCTAGAGAAACAAGAGCAGCAGATACATGGGAACACCACCAGCTGCAAGTTCCCCTCCAAGCCACTCACCATCATGACTTTTAAATATGTCATCATTCCCTTCAGTGCCATTGGATTAAAATATTGAAATGCTCTCCCTAACGGTACTGTGGGTCAACCTACAGCACTCAGACTGCAGCAGTTCAAGATGGTAGCTCACCACATTTTCAAGGGGAACTAGGAATGGGCAATAAATGTTGGCCCAACCTTTGCCACCCACATTGCACAAGTGGTGAAAATAAATTGCCAACTCTAGGAGTAATATAGATGTATTTAAGAGAAGCTAGATAAACACCCAAGTGAATGAAGAATTCATATAATGAGGTGAAGTATTCAGGACTTAGCTGAGCTGTTCCCAAAAAGTTTTATTTCCTCTCTGGCCATAGGAGAGGTGCCAGAGGACTGGGGGGCAATCAATTGTGGTACCATTTTTCAGTGAAGGAGAAAGCGAAGAGAAGCAATGGAGGAGATTGCAGAGCCATTGGCCTTGATTTTTATGTCCTCGTTGTCTACAGGAATAGTGCCAGAAGACTGGAGGATAGCAAATGTGGTTCCCTTGTTCAAGAAGGGGAGTAGGGATAACCCTAGTAACTATAGGCCGGTGAGTCTCACTTCTGTTGTGGGCAAAATCTGAGAGAGAATTGTAAGGGATAGGATTTATGCACATCTAGATAGGAATAATGTGATCAAGGATAGACAGCATGGTTTTGTGAAGGGCAGGAC
>NC_057731.1:3475363-3493774 GCF_004010195.1 Chiloscyllium plagiosum | reverse complement strand
ATTCCCTGCCAGTAGCAGTGGTGGACTCTCCCTCTTTATGGGCATTTAAACGTGCATTGGATAGGCATATGGAGGATAGTGGGCTAGTGTAGGTTAGGTGGGCTTGGATCGGCGCAACATCGAGGGCCAAAGGGCCTGTACTGCACTGTATTTTTCTATGTTCTATGTCCTATGTTCTATAAACCAGGAACTTACAGGCTGGTCAGTCTAACCTCAGTGAAAGGGAAACTATTGGAAACGACTCTGAGGGACTGAATTAACAAAGAATAGTCATGTCTCAGGGGGGTCATGTCTGACCAAGTTGATTGAACTTTTCGAAAAGGCAGCCAGGTGTGCAGATGAGGGCAATGCTTTTGATGAGGTCGAGCTGGTCTTCAGCAAGGCTTTTGATAAGGTCCCTCACTGGAGACTGACAGCAAAAGTAAGAACCCATTGGATCCAAGGAAATTTGGCAAATTGGATCTGCAATATGGCATGAAGCAGGAGAGCATGATGGTGAGAGTTTTCTCTGACTGGAAGTCTGTGTCCACTGGGGTCCCACAGTGTTGGGTCTTTGCTGTTTTTATTACATAAATGACTTTGACTTGAATGTCGGTGGGTTGGGAGTATGTTCACAGATGATACAGGAATTGGTGGGGTGGTAAATCAGAGAATAGTTTAATTGGAGATTATAGATGAGCTGGTCACTAACAAACGGACTTCAATTCGGATAAAGGTGAGATGATGCTGTCATAGCAGAATTTACTTCGCAGGGATCTGTGAGAGCAAAGGAAATCAACAATACACAAAACATCAGTTGGACTGACAATAATCAGCCTTCATTGTAAATACTGCAGCAGTTTGGCTGAGACTTGGAAAGAGGAGGGGACCAGATCATTCCCTGTTTCCCTTCCAAGTTTTGTGCCCTTTCAAAAGAAACAGAGCACATTATATACTTTAAAATATGCTGAGCAATTACAGGTTATCATGGAATGTGTGTCACCTGTAACACATTAAACAAAAATTAATAATTTGTGTCATTCCATAACTCTATTCCTATAATACAGACCTTTGTTTAGGCTGAGATCTGCAGTTTGAAATATACAAGGAGCTTTGAAAAAGATTACTGAAATTTTATCAAACTTCTGGAGTTTGTTTACATTCAGCCTGGTCCTGAAAGTTGTTTCTGACCTTTTTGTCTTTTAACTCACTGAATTATAACTTGAGGATTGACCTTTTTTTTCCATCATACAATGTTGAATGTCGCCCACAATACCACAATGCAATTGGGCAGGACAAACAAGACAATGGAATAAAGGATGAATGGGAGGTACAGAGGATCAGAGAGACCTAGGTGTGCACGTACACAAACCCCTTAAGCAATCATGACAGTCGGGAGGGTGGTGCTGGAAAAGCACAGCAGGTCAGGCAGCATCCGAGGAGCAGGAAAATCAACATTTCGGGCATAAGGCCTTCATCAGGAATGAGGCTTTTGGCCCAAGGGGCTGAGAGATAAATGGGAAGGGGGTGGGGTTAGGGCAGAAGGTAGCTGGAAATACAATAGGAGGAGGGTGGTGCCAAGTTGGAGGCTTAGGAGTGGGATAATGTGGGGAGAGGGGGAATGAGGAAGATGTTGAAATCCACATTGATCCCGTGTGGTTGCAGGGTCCAAGGCGGAATATGAGGCGTTCCTCTTCCAGGTGTCATGTGGTAAGGATTTGGTGATGGAGGAGGCTCAGGACCTGCATGTCCTTGGTGGAGTGGAAGGGGGAGTTGAAGTGTTCAGCCATGGGACAGTGGGGTCGATGGGTGTGGGTGTCCCAGAGATGTTCTCTGGAACGATCTGCAAGTAGGCGTCCTGTCTCCCCGATGTGGTGACAGGTGGTGACAGGTGGTGACAGGTGGATAGTGTGGTTAAGAAGGCATATGATATACTTGTCTTTATTAATCAGGACACAGAGTTTAAGAACAGGGAGGTTATGCAGGAATTTCATGAAATGTTGGTTTGGTCATAGCTAGAGTATTGTGTCCAATTCTGGAACCCATGTAATAGGAGGGATTGGATAGCATTGGAGAGAGTGGGAAGGAGATTTATCACAATAGTTCCTTGACTAGAGAGTTTCAGTTCTGAAGAAAGATTGGACAAACTGTTTTGCTTAGAGCAGAGGAGATTAGGAGGGGGCATGATTGAGATATAAGTAAACTTACGAGGGGCAACAATAGGTTACACAGAAATAAACTTTTCCCTTAGTGTAGTGATCAATGACCAGGGGTTTAGGTTTTAGGTAAGGGGCAGAAGATTTACAGGAGATGTAAAGAAACACTTTTTCACCCAGAGTTTGGTGAGAATCTGGAATCCATTTCCTATAATGGTGGTGGAGGCAGAAACTCTTATCACATTTAAGAAGTATTTAGATATGCAATTGTAGTGCCAAAGCAAACAGGGCTATGGGCCAAGTGCTGGAAAATGGGATTAGAACAGCTTATTGCTTTTGACGGGAGCAGACAAGACTTGACTAGGGAGGCGATGGCCGTATAGTATTATTGCTAGACCAATAATCCAGAGACCCAGGTCGTGTTCTGGGGACTGGGGTTTGAATCCTGCCCTGGCAGATGGTGGAACTTAAATTTAATAATAATCTAGAAATAAGTGTCCATTCTTGATTGTCGGTAAAACCCATCTGGTTCACTAATGTCCTTCCTAGGGAAGGTAACTGCCATCCTTACCCAGTATGGTCTACATGTGACTCCAGATCCACAACGATGTGGTTGACTCTTAACTGCAATAAAAGCTGGCCCAGTCAGTGACGCCCACATCCGTGGATGAGTGAAATGAAGGACGTCAGCACTTCCAAGTAATACCTTCCTTGATGGTCTATTTAGCCAAAGACGTTTGCAGAACCTCACTAGGTGTTGGTGACCAACTTATTTAGCTAAGTTTGATTTATGATGTGTGTTCATGGAATGTTACTGACTGCAGTGGTGCAAGGGAATAAGTTTAACTTTACGAAAGATGCATTTTGCTCGTAGGTTCTTCTTGCACATGTTTTCAAAATACATTACAGCTGTAGCTGACATCATTAAAGACATAATAGTTGATGAAGGAACATGGATAGCCATCTATAGTTTAAAAGTATCAATGTATTACATATAAAGAATTTAAGTATCCAAAATTGATTTAATTTGAAATGTTCAACTATTTGAAAAGAAGTTTAAAATCTTAAACTATATCAAGTTAAAAATCTCACAACACCAGGTTATAGTCCAACAGGTTTAATTGGAAGCACTAGCTTTCGGAGCGACGCTCCTTCATCAGGTGGTTGTTTAACAAACTCTGATATAGTTTAAATAAACAAGTTTTCAGGCATCTCGTGTTAATTACTGAGCCTCCCATTTCTACAAATGCCATCAGAAAATGGAAGGATAAACTCAACTGGAAGTTCCATTATCTAGAGTTAAGAGTTAAAAATATTTTCTCACGTACAAGTATCTCATACCCAACACAACAAATGTGTTGCTGTATTAACAAACTTACTGATGCATGTATTTCTCCCCATGAAGATATTATCAGACAACTCTACTAAAACTGTCGCTCTCAATCACACATTCAAGAATACCAGAGGGAAAAAAAATCATGTCTCAGATATTGCATTAAAAAGAGCCCTTAATGGAATGATATGAACTATCTCAAGTCAGGAAAAGCTGACTAAGACGTCAATAGACACTGCTGCCAAATGCTCAAACTCATTCTGGCAGCCATGTTGGTTTACCTAGCAATGTCAGAGGGGACAGAGAGGAAAGGATTGGCTGATCCATCAGGTCTGTTCCAATTCTGATGCATCATGACCCTCCTTGCCAATTCATTGGCACACATGTAATATCCTGAAAAGGACTTGGAATGTTGCTGCAATGATTTTGTATCATTACCAAAAATATTCTGCATGGAAAATGCTTCCTGACACCCATTGTTGACATTTGACATAATGTGGATCCAAAAATGTGTATTCTTTCAAACAGCATTTATAGACAAATATTGTAATTGGGTTTTACCATGTGGTGATTACAGCTTGTAAATGAATTGCGAGTATAGCTGCTCATGGCACAGGTGGCACAGTGGTTCAGTGGTTAACACTGCTGCCTCACAGTGCCAGGGACCCATATTCGACTCCACTTTGGGCAACTGCATGGAGTTTGCTCAACCTCCCTGTGTCTGCTCTGGTTTCCTCCCACAATCCAAAGATGTGCAGGTTAGGTGAATTGGCCATGTTAAATTGCCCATAGTATTCAGGGACGTGTCGATCAGGTGCATTAGTCCGGGGTAAATGTTGGGGAATGGGTCTGGGTGGGTTACTCTTTGGAGGGTCGGTGTGGGCTTGTTGGGCCAAATGGCCTGTCCCCACACTGTAGGGATCTTATGGTTTTATTAGAGTTGTTAAAAATATTGGGACCTGTAGATGCAGACTCTGCAGAATGTATGTGGTTTACATCTATACAGCAAAAAAAAAACTTGTGCTGCACCACAAAAGTAATTTATTAGTGACGGTTTTGCAAAATATATTGCAGATTTTAATATGTAAAATAACTTGCAATGGATACCTTCAGAATATTGTATTCAATTCTGGTCTCCAGAATAATGTAATTGTAAGAAAGATTAAAGGGTTCAGAAAAGATTTTTGGTCTCTGTGTAAGAAAGATGTTTGACCTGAAAGGGTTCAGAAAAGATTTACAAGGATGTTACCGGGACTGGAGGGTTTGAGGGTGAATAGGCTGGGGCTTTTTTATCTGGCGCCTCAGAGGGTAAGGGTTGACCTGATAGAGGTTTATAAAATCACGGTGGGGGGGCATGGTTACGGTAATTAGACAAGGTATTTTACCCAGCTTAGCACAGTCCAAAACTAGAGGGCACAGGTTTATGGTGAGAAAGGAAAGATTTAAAAAGGGACCTGAAGTGTAACTTTTTCATGTAGAGTGTGGTGCATGCATTGAATGAACTGTCAGAACTAATAGCGCAAGTGGATGCAATTACAACATTTAAAAAGCATCTACATGGGTATACAAATAGGAAGGGTTTGGAGGGATATGGGCCAAATTATGACAAATGAGACTAGATCAGTTCAGAATATCTTGTTATGCTTGAACGAGTTGGACTGAAGGGTCTGTTTCTGTGCTGTATGATTCTATAATGGGCTAAAGGCCTATTTTATGACTGTAGCTCTCAGTGACTGTATGGCTTTATGACAGGAGGAGACTCATTTAGAACTTAAACAGCTGCACAAACTATTTGGGCTCAATTAACTTGTATCTGTGTGTATGTGCTTATGTGTGTGTGTGTTTATATATAATTGTGTGTCTGTGTGTGATTGTGTTTGTGTGTGTGTGCTTGTGTGCATTTGTGGGTGTGTCTGTTAGCATTTGTGTGTCTGTGTTTGTGTGTGTATTTGATTTGCATGTGTGCATTTGTGTTTTGTCTGCGTGTTTGTGTTTATGTGTGCACATTTGTATTTCTGTGTGTGTGCATGTGCATTTATGTTTGTGTGTATGTTTTTGTTTATAGGGGTCTATTTGTGTTTGTGTGCCTGTGTGAATTTGTGTATGTACATTTGTATAAGTGTTTGTGTGTGTGTGTGTGTGTGTATAGGCCACACCATCTCTGTGTAAACCTCCAGCAGTTTATTTTTTGTTAGGGCTGCTGAACATTCACATGAGTTGGGTCCACTCAGACCTCTCGTCCAGTTGGTGAAGATCCACCTGTGCCTTAAAATCTCAGTGTACACTTTCCCTGCCCTCTTTTTACACCCAGTTACCTTCTCATAGGAATACTCACAAATCCAGATCAAGATCCAGTTTTACAGTATGTAGGCAACAAAGTAACTATAACAGGTCTTCATGTCTGCTGAGCTAAGGAAAGAGAACCTAAGAACCCTACTCATTGACTACAGTCCAGCCTTCAACACTATTATCCCCCTATGACTGATTACTAAACTTAGTGATCTCGGACTAAGCCCCACTCTCTGCAACTGGATCCTCAGTTTTCTGACCCACAGGTCACTATCAGTGAAGATTGGAGACAATATTTCATCCTCACTAACACTCAACACTGGGTGCGTACTCAGCCCCTACTGTACTCATTGTATACCCATGGCTGCGTCACCAAATACCAGACTAATGCTATTTACAAGTTCGCTGATGACACCACCATAGTTGCTAGAATCTCAGATGGCGACAAAACAGACGACAGACGGGAGGTGGAAGACCTGGAAAAATGGTGCACTGAGAACAACCTAGCTCTCAATGCCAGCAAAACCAAGGAACTCATTATTGACTTTCAGTGGGATGTTACTCATGCCCCCCCCCACCCACCCCTACACATTAACAGCACAGAGATGGAATAAGTGGAGAGTGTCAAGCTCCTGGGAGTGGTCATCTACAACAAGCTTTCTTGGACTGTTCATGTGGATGCACTGGTTACAAAGGCCCAACAACGTCTCTTTTTCCTCAGGCAGCTGGGGAAATTTGGCATCGCGGCAAATACCCTTGCCAACTTTTATAGGTGCATCATCGTGAGCACTCTGTCTGGCTGTATCACTACCTGGTATGGCAACTGTCCATTCAAAATTGGAGATGGTTACAGAGAGTGGTGAACTTGGCCCAGACAATCACAAAGGCCAATCTCCCATCTATAGAATCCATCTACCAGGCCCACTGTCAAGGAAAGGCCGCCAGCATTCTCAAAGATCCATCCCACCCTGGCAATGTTTTTCTACAACCTCTACCATCGGGGAGAAGGTACAGAAGCCTGAACACATGCACCAGCCGGTTTCAAAACCGTTTCTACCCTAGTGTTGTTAAAGTACTGAATGGATTCACAAACTCTTAGCATTCACCTGTACCTGTGTTTTTATTTTTGCTGCTGTTTACCTATTATTTACTTATCTATGCGACTTAACTCTGTGATCTGCTCACAAGACAAAGCTTTTCACTGTGCCTCAGTACATGTGACAATAAATTCAATTCAATTCAATTCCATTCAATTCAAAGTATTAACTCCGTTTAAGAGCCATCTTACTATGGTTTCTGAGGCTGTAAGAGGGACCGAATGACATTATATGATGAAGACAGTTTCTCATTAGCTTATCAACCTTACTCCTTTTCTTACAGTGAGCAGCAACTCAGATATCAACCCCACTGGAAAGAATATCCCGAGTGGGAACATCCAGCAAAAACCCAGTGTGTGAACAAATATTAGCTGAGGGAGTCTCTCTCTCTCTAAGAAAAATATCAAAATCAAAACTGGTTTATCTGGAATCCATGGTTCAACTGGAAGCAATCGCCAGCAAAAACAGATTCTTTGGTTCTCAAAAAACTCCTTGTACATGAGGCCTGCCGCCTGTGATATTGAATATTCTTGATAAATGTCCTTTTGGATGTTGGGTAAGTTGTAGTTACTTTCAACAATACTTTGAACCTTTCGATGGACTTCAGTGAGTCGATGAAAAATCTTCCTTTTATCGGTTTTTCAGTGCCATTATACTTTTTGTCTCTCACAAGCCCAAATATTTATCTCATTGAAACACCGAAAATTCTGCCAGGGATTGCCAGGCAAATGCAGGAAAGATGCTTCCCCCAGTCACTGGGAGGGATGTACAGAGTCCAGGACCAACAGAAGCTGGGCTGGATTTTCTGAAGAGTAGCACTCTCACTCACACTGCCATCCGTCCCTTCAGTTTCCAAAAGGAGACAGCTCTGCATTTTCTTCATTCATTCATGGGATGAGGGTGAGGGCAATATTTACTGCCCATCCCTAATCGCCCAGAGGGCAGTTAAGAGTCAACCACATGGGTCTAGAGTCATATCTTCTCTGGACCAGGTAAAGAATGGCAATTTCTTCCCCTAAGGGGTATTAGTGAATCAGGTGGGTTTTTTTCTGACAATCGACAATGAATTCACGGCCATTATTAGATTCTTAATTCTAATTTTTTAAAATTGAAATTCAAATTCCACCATCGACTGTGGTGGGGTTTGAACCCAGTGCCCAGAACATTAGCTGGGTCTTTGGTCTACCAGTCCAGGGATAATGCCACTAGGCTATCATTTCCCCCATAACTTCCAATTGGCACTCTTTCAGAAAGGCAGAGACATATTTCCACCCTGACATTTCTCAGAGCTGTCAGGGAAGACAGACCATGTGCCTTTTCCCAGCACTGAGCTGCTGTACTCTGACATTGAAATGTCCTGAATCACAGACAGCTAATGTGACAGCTACTGTCAAACAGTAAGAATGCAAGATGTGTGAGATTTGAGTGTCACAGAGCAGGGTGCCGAACTGTAGGGGGTAAGGTTCCAAGGTAAGTAAGGTGCCAGATAGCTAGGAGGGAAGGTGCCAAGTGGATGGGGGTGGGTTTCCAGGTGGGTATGATAGAATCATAGAGTCAGACAGCACAAAAACAGACCCTTCGGCCCAACTTGTCCTTGCTGACCAGGTCATCTAAACTGAACTCGTCCTGTTTGCCTGCGTTTGGCCCATATCCCGCTAAACATTTCCTATCCATGTATTTATTCAAATGTCTTTTGAATGTTGTAATTATACTCACCTCCACCACTTCCTCTGGCAGCTTGTTTCAGACACGTACCACCGTCTGTGTGAGAAAGCTGCCCCTCAGATCTCTTTTAAATTTTCCCCTCTCACCTTAACCCTACACCTTCTAGTTTGGGACTCCCTCACCCTCGGGGAAATAAAAACCCAGGCTGTTCATCCTATCTATTGGCCCCCGTGATTTTATATGACCTCTATAAGGTCACCCCTTTGCCTCTGCTGGCTCCAGGGCAAAAAGCCCCAGCCTATTCCACCTGTCCTTATAATTCAAACCCTTCCGTCTCAGTAACATCCTTGTAAATCTTTTCTGCTCTCTTTCTAATTTAACCATCTCGACCAGAACTGTACACAGTACTCCAAACATGGTCTCACCAATGTCTTGTACAACCACAACATGAGGCCCCAACTAGTATGCTGGCTGGGTAGGATGCAAGTGTTGGATGGCAGGCTGCATGGTGGGAAGTGGGTGACAGGTAAGTGATGCAGTGATTATGATAAGCCAGGGCAATGGGAATATATCCCAGACCAGCAAGGGGTGGAGGAGGGTAACCCAGTCAAGTCCCAAAAGGACCCCCTCCCCAGGGTCCAGAGTAGAGGCAGGTAGAGTTTGGAGGCAGGTAGTGTTTGTAGAGGGGTAAGAGAATGGGGGGTGATATATCTGGAGTGGGGCAAGGAGGGGACTGGAACCAGAACAAGGATGGGGGGGGAGTGGATGGATTAGGTACTGGAGTGGGATTGTTGGGTCCCTTGGAGAAAGAGGGAGATGTTAGGTCAGGGTCTGGGGGATATAAGTTGTTTTGGGAAGGTGTCATTGGGCGTGTGTTTGTGTAAGTTTCCAGTCAGTAGAATAGTTATTCAGGAGTTAGACTCTGTATTTAAAAGTCTATCGTTTCTTGAGTAACTATTTACTTCACTTCATCAGATTTGAATGGATTCTTTGGAGTGGCTGTGTGCAATTCCCATCACAGCTGAACTAGGGACTGTCTGACCATCAGAAAATCCAGCCCACTGTCTCAGAGTAAGTGTCAGGCTGCTTAGAATTGAGATGAAGTGGAACGTCTTCTTTCAGAGGATGGTGAGTTTTTGGATTTCTGTCCGGGACAGTAGCGTAAGTGTTGTGGTGATATCACTGAACTTGTTACTCCAGAGGTCCCATAATGTTCTGAGGACATGGATTCGAATCCAGCCATGGTGGAAACTAAATTTAATAAAAATCTGGAATTAAGAGTCTAATGATGACCATGAATCCATTGTAAAAACCCATCTCGTTTGTCCTTAACTGCTCTGCTCTACATATGAATCCAGACCAACAGCAAGGTGGTCGGCATTTAACTGTCCTGTGAGGCAATTAGGAATGAGAAATGAATGCTGGCTGAGCCAGTGACACCCAGATCCAAACCCCTAACCTCAGTCCAGTGGTTACCAGAGCGGCTGACAACTTAGTTTCAAGTATCCAGAATTTGAAAGGTCGAGTGAACAATCAGAACATCTGGAAATTGTGTTGTGGCTTCCACCCAAATTTGCGGTGGCACTATTTAGTCAAGGACAATATTACGGTGGCAGAAAGGACGTTTGAGGACTCGTCTACTGAGGTAGTATGGGCTGAGGTTAGAAACAGGAGAGGAGAGGTCACCCTGTTGGGAGTTTTCTATAGGCCTCTGAATATTTCAGAGATGGAGAAGATAGGGTAGCAAAGGTGATTTTGGATAGAAGCGAGAGTAACAGGGTGGTTGTTAGGGGGGCCTTTAACTTTCCAAATATTGACTGGAAATACTATAGTTAGATGTTTTGTGCTTTGCAAGTTGCATTCAAACAGAATTCTGAAGCTTTGGAAGCTGGTGTGAGCTAAATTCAACTTCACCAACTACAGAAGTGCAAATTCTTGAAGCTACTGTTGATTCTAGAGAATATTTGAAATGGTTCCCAACATTAACCGAATGCTATATGACTATATGAAATAAATTACCCCACACTGATGCAGGATGATTAATCACAGATCTGAGGCACAGCACAAAAAGCCTGGCAGATTAAATCTTAGAAGATGACCAACGTTGCCCAAGGAACTAATTGCAAAGTATCTTTAAATAATCTGTGAGTGACAAAATACTCCTTCATCGTTCTTTCCTTAAAAATACTGGGCTAGAGTTTCAAGGGATTGGCACACTCACCTAGATTGTCACTGCCCGCCCCCCCACCCCCCTTCTTTTCATTGAATGAAAGGAGAGAGCTCTGCATTTCTGACAGGAGATTTTGAGTAGGCTTGCCTCAGACTTGAGAAGCCACACTCTGAGTTCTCTCTGTGCTGTCAGAGGGAGAGGCAAACCAATGAGCCGTTTTCACAGCAGTCAGCTGTTGTTTTCGGAAACACAAAGGTCCAGATTCTGAGACAGCCACTTTGTCAGCTGCTGTCAAGTGGTAAGTACCTAAATAAGCATGAGGTTAAGGTGTCAGGAGGGTAGAGTGCCAGGTGGGTAGGGTATGGGGTGGCAGTGGGTAAGGTGCTTGGTATGACAGGGTACCAAATGCGTAAGTGGATATGTATCAAGTGGGTTTAATGCTACAAGGACAGAGAGTAGGTTAGCATGGGCATGGTACCACGTAGATAGGATGCCAAATGGGTAGAGGTGGAATAAGGTAAATAAGGTAGTAGTCCACATTAAAGTCATTAGTGGGCGGCACGGTGGCACAGTGGTTAGCACTGCTGCCTCACAGCGCCGGAGACCCGGGTTCAATTCCCACCTCTAGGCGACTGACTGTGTGGAGTTTGCACGTTCTCCCCGTGTCTGCATGGGTTTCCTCCGGGTGCTCCGGTTTCCTCCCACAGTCCAAAAGATGTGCAGGGTCAGGTGAATTGGCCATGCTAAATTGCCTGTAGTGTTGGGTAAGAGGTAAATGTAGGGGTATGGGTGGGTTGCGCTTCGGCGGGTCGGTGTGGACTTATTGGGCCGAAGGGCCTGTTTCCACACTGTAATCTAATCTAATCTAATCTAACCATTCTCAGTGCAAACTATAAAAATAAAGTTAAATGTAATAAATAAAGTTGCAATGTATTCCATTAGAATTTGGGACAGTACATTACATAACAGCAAACTGCATTCCTTGCCAACTGGCTTTAATACAACAGCCCTTCTGATGCAATTTACAATGCATGAAACTTTGGATGGAACAATATCCTTTATACGCAAAAGGTTGGTGCTCTCATTTAACCATGTCGAATTGGGGACAACGTAGTATTAGGCACAGCCACAACAGAGCATGTTCAGGGCAAGGTAAAGCTGCCAGAAAAACTGAGGATGTGGAAGCTGGAGGCCAGGGTCCATACTGCCAGTTGCTCCCAAACCCACCAGATTGTCTGCATAAGGTCAGTGGAAGTAAACATTGGGAGAGCTGCAAAGTGGCCTGCCAACTCGCTATCATCTCTTTTACACAAAAGCATAACATGATGAAAACCAAAAAAACTGCAGATGCTGGAAAACAGAAACAAACACTGAAAATGCTGGAAAAGCTCAGAAGATGCTGTGGAGGGAAATCAGAGTTAATATTTGGGCCCAGTGACATTTTCTTAGAACTGCTCAATGCTGCGGCCATTTCGGAGACATGGGTAGAGCAGGGACAGGAATGGTTGTTGTAGGTTCCGGGATTTAGATGTTTCAGTAAGAACAGAGAAAAACAGTAAAAGAGGGGGAGGTGTGGCATTATTAGTCAAGGACAGTATTACGGTGGCAGAAAGAATGTTTGAGGACTCAGCTACTGAGGTAGTATGGGCTGACGTTAGAAACAGGATAGGAGAGGTCACCCTGTTGGGAGTTTTCTAAATGCCTCTGAAACATTCTAGAGATGTAGAGGAAAGGATAGCAAAGGTGATTCTGGATAGGAGCAAGAGTAACAAAGTAGTGGTTATGGGGGCCTTTAACTTTTCAAATATTAACGGAAATACTATAGTTCAAGTTATTTAGATAGGTCAGTTTTTGTCCAATGTGTGCAGGAGGGTTTCCTGACACAGTATGTAGACAGGTCAACAAGGAGCGAGGCCACATTAACTTTGGTACTGGGTAATGAACCCAGATTTGGAAGTAAGTGAGCACTTTGGTGATAGTGACCACAATTCGGTTACGCTTACTTTAGCATTGCAAACGGAAAGGTATATTTCGCAAGGCAAGAGATTTTGTTGGGGGAAAGGCAATTATGATGCAATTAGGCAAGATTTAGGATGCATAGGATGGGGAAGGAAACTGCAGGGGATGGACACAATTGAAATGTGGAGCTTATTCAAGGAACAGCAACTGCGTGTCCTTGATAAATATGTACCTGTCAGGCAGAGAGGAAGTCATTGAGCGAGGGAGCTGTGGTTTACTAAAGAAGTTTAATCTCTTGTCAAGAGGAAGAAGAAGGCTTATGTTAGGATGAGACGTGAAAGCTCAGTTAGGGTGCTTGAGAGTTACAAGTTAGCCAGGAAAGATCTAAAGAGAGAGCTAAGAAGAGCCAGGAGAAGGCATGAGAATTCTTTGACAGAGGATCACAGGAAACGCTAAAGCTTTCTCTCGGTATATAAGGAATAAAAGAATGACTAGAGAAAAATTAGGGCCGATTAAGGATAGTAGTAGGAAGGTGTGCGTGGAGTCTGAGGTGATGGGAAAGCACTATATGAATATATTTCCTCAGTATTCACACTGGAAAAAGACAATGTTGTCGAGGAGAATACTGAGGTACAAGCTACTAGACTAGATGGGATTGAGGTTCACAAAGAGGTGTTAGCAATTCTGGAAAGTGTGAAAATAGATAAGTCCCCTGGGCCAGATAGGATTTATCTTAGGATTCTCTGGGAAGCCAGGGGGGAGATTGCTGAGCCTTTGGCTTTGATCTTTATGTAGTCGTTGTCTACAAGAATAGTGCCAAAGACTGGAGGAGAGCAAATGTTGTTCCCTTGTTCAAGAATGGGGGATAGAGACAACCCTGGTAATTATAGACCTGTGAGCATAACTTCAGTTGTATAACATGTTGGAAAGGGTTATAAGAGTTAGGATTTATAATCATCTAGAGAGGAATAGTTTGATTAGGGATAGTCAACATGCTTTTGTGAAGGGTAGGTCATGCCTCACAAACCTTATTGAGTTCTTTGAGATGGTGACCAAACAGGTGAATGAGGGTAAAGCAGTTGATGTGGTGTATATGGACTTCAATAAGGTGTTTCATAAGGTTCACCACAGTAGGCTGTTGCACAAAATATGAAGGCATGGGATTGAGGGTGATTTAGTGTTTTGGATCAGACATTGCCTAGCTGAGAGAAGGCAGAGGGTGGTGGTTGACGGGAAATAGTCATCCTGGAGTTCAGTTACTAGTGGAGTATCAGAAGGATTTGCTTTGGGGCCACTGCTGTTTGTCATTTTTAGAAATGACCTGGATGAGGGAATAGAAGGATAGGTTAGTAAATTTGTGGGTAAGATTGGTGGAGTTGCGGATAGTGTTGAAGGATTTTGCAGGTTACAGAGGGACATAGATAAGTGCAGAGCTGGGCTGAGAGGTGGCAAATGTAGTTTAATGTGGAAGGTCTGAGATGATTCAGTTTTGAAGGAGTAACAGGAATACAGAGTACTGGGCTAATGGTAAGATTCTTGATAATGTGAATGAGCAGAAAGATCTCCTTGTCCATAAGAACATAAGAACTAGGAGCAGGAGTAGGCCGTCTGGCTCTTCAGGCCTGCTCCACCACTCAATAAGATCATGGCTAATCTTTTTATGGATTCAGCTCCTCCACTTACCTGCATTTTTACCGTATCCCTTAATTCCTTTATTTTTCAAAAAATTACCTACCTTAGCTTGAAAAGCGATTACTGAAATAATGTCAACTACTTCACTGGGCAAGGAATTCCATAGATTAACAGCCCTCTGGGTGAAGAAGTTCCTTCTCAGTTCAGTCCTAAACCTGCTCCCTCTAATCTTGTCCCAGTCTCTCCCACCAGTGGAAACCTCCTCTCTATTTCTATTTTATCGATTCCATTCATAATTTTATATGTTTCTATAAGATCCCCTCCTCATTCTTCTAAATTCCAATGAGTATAGTCCCAGTCTACTCAGTCTCTCCTCATAAGCCAACCCCCTCAACTCTGGCAACAACCCAGTGAACTTCCTCTGCACCCCCTCCAGCGCCAGTACATCCTTTCTCATGTAAGGAGACCAAAGCTGCATGCAGTACTCAGGGTGTGGCCTCACCAGCACCATATACAGCTGCAACATAACCTTTCTGCTTTTAAACTCAACCCCTTTAGCAATAAAGGCCAGAATTCCATTGGTCTTCCTAATTCCCTGTTGTACCTGCAGACCAACCCTCTGTGATTCATGCACAAGGACACCCAGGCTCCTCTGCATGCTGCAGCTTTTTTAACCATTCAAGTAATAATTTATTTTGCTGCTACTCGTATGTCCATGTACATAGATCCCTGAAAGTTGCCACCCAAGTTGATAGGGTTGTTGAGAAGGCATATAGTGTGTTAGCTTTTAACGGGAGAGGGATTGAGTTTCGGAGCCACGAGGTCATGCTGCAGCTGTACAAAACTCTGGTACGGCCGCACTTAGAGTATTGCATACAGTTCTGGTCACTGCATTATAGGAAGGATGTGGAAACATTGGAAAGGGTTCAGAGGAGATTTACCAGGATGTTGCCTGGTCTTATAGGGAAGGCTGAGGGGTTTGATGCTGTTTTCATTAGAGAGAAGATGGTTGAGAGGTGACTTAATTGAGACATATAAGATAATCAGAGGGTTAAATAGGTTGAACAGTGAGAGCATTTTTCCTCAGCTGGTGATAGCTAGCATGAGGGACATAGCTTTAAATTGAGGGGTGATAGATATAGGATGGATGTTAGAGGTAGGTTCTTTACTCAGAGTGTGATAGGGTCCTGGAGCGCACAGCCTGCAACAGTAGTAGACTTGCCAACTTTAAGGGCATTGAAATGGTTATTGGATAAACGTATGGATGAAAATGGAATAGTGTAGGTTAGATGGGTTTCAGATTGGTTTCACAGGTCGGCACAACATCAAGGGCTGAAGGGCCTGTACTGAGCTGTAATGTTCTATGTTCTATTATGTCAGCTGTGAACTATGTTCAGTACTCAGACAGATTCATTGTTCCATGGTTAAGCTGTCCCTGAATTTGAAATGAGTAGAATTCCTGGTGTACATGATTGGATCTTTTGTCCTATTTGCCCTTCCATCTTGGTGCCTATATAGAGTAACCTTCCTGAGGGAGATCCACCAGGAGACATTCTTTGGATCAAGTGATGGAAAACATGGGAAGTCACAGACAAGTTCCTTGTGACAAACCCCATGTGTCGAATGGTATGGTTTGAACTCCCATGTTGAGTGTGGCTGTTTATTAAACAGGTTCAGGAGAACACAGTTCCCCAGCACAGCCAGCCTTCACTCAGTACAAACCCATTGTGTTCAGAGACACAAGCAGTGCTGCACTTTCCCAAGGAATGTCCCCTCGACGGAGCAATTTGAGTAGCACAGTGGCTCAGTGGTTAGCACTACAGCCTCACCGTGCCAGGGACCCGGGTTCGATTCAAGCCCTGGACAGCTGTCTGTGTGGAGTTTGCACATTCTCTCTGTGTCTGCGTGGGTTTCCTCCGGGTGCTCCGGTTTCCTCCCACAGTCCAAAGATGTGCAGACCAGGTGAACTGGCCATGCTAAATTGCCCGTAGTGTTAGGTGCATTAGTCTGAGGGAAATGGGTCTTCAGAGGGACGGTGTGGGCTTGTTGGACCGAAGGGCCTGTTTCCACACTGTAGGGAATCTAATCTAATTAACCACCTTCAGCTGAGTAAATGTGGACATTATCAGTTGGCTTTGAGAATTTACTCTCATGGAATCAATTTATCTCCTATCAATTTTTCATCAGGGAGAATCAGATGCAAACGAAAGCTGAAAAGTACGTTTGGATTTTCCTTTCATTCATTGGCATCACTGGTTAGGCCAGCATTCATTACTCACATTGCTGTGGGTCTGGACTCACATATAGGCCAAACCGGGTAAAAATGGCAGATTTCCTTTTCCAAAGGGTATTAGTGGGTTTTCTCTTCAAGGATCAGCACTGGCTGTATGGTCATCATTAGCCTCTGAGTTGGTTATTCTTGAATTCACATTTCATCATCTGCTGTAGCAGGCATTTGAGCTTAAGCCCCCAGAACCTGGGGCTCTGGATTAATAAATGCCCCTCAGGATGCAGATCATCACACATAATGAAAAGGAGGTTCGATAAACTTTGAAAACTATTCTTAGTTTTGAAGCATTATCAAAGACGGAGTTCATGGCCAGCCATCTCCCTGTCTCCCTTGCCTCTTGGCCAATTTCTGTCTGTTTATGCTCTCCTGAAGGACCTTGAGTCAGTATGCTATGTCAGGCACTATGCAAATGCAGAGTGTTGCTACTTTTCCAGATCCATACTCAGTGAATCAACCATCATTTGTAATAGGTGATAAAATGAGTGTGCCTTTTCCAATGTGTGAAAAATACCGGAAAGCAGCCACAGTGCTTGACCAACCTTTTTGCGGTCAGTTAGCTCACGCAGCAAAATTTGAATTTGCTCGTGTGGTGATCGGGATGTTGATGCAGTCACTTGTAAACATTAAAAGAGCAGGTGAATCTATAACTAATGGTTGTTTCAGAATCCCTTCAGCTGCTGCCATTGTCAACAAATTATAAAGTGAGAAATGATCAAGGTTTTACATCATTCTCAAGGTTTTATGCTGCAGAATATTCCTGATAGATTTCAAGCTCCCGATTTTTTTTGGGTTGTGCAATTAACTGTTGAACCTAATACATCTTATTAGTGACAAAATTGAATTCAGCTGACGTTTAAAATGATTTTTTTTACACCTTTATGTCATAGCTGCTCCTTAGTTTGGTTTTGCATCCTTGCAGGAGTTCAGCTGTAAGTACTGATTCTGTCATGTGAGATGTATCGTACGTCAGCAAACCCTGCATGGGGTCTTTGAAAACTTTTGACACTTGGAATAAATGACTGTAAATGATCGTTTTATTACAGTGCTGTATGCTAATTCTTAAAGAAAAAGAGACTTACATTTATATGCTAACTTCCACATCCCCAGGATGTCCCGGAATACTTGGCAGACAATTACTGAAGTCTAATCACCAAACTCAAAAGGATCCTTTGAAATAAAGCTTTAACCCATAGCACATTGACTTTGAGGTATCATTGAATCAGTGCCTCATCCAAGACCTTACAGCTTCTGGACTTCATTCACTTCATCCATTTCCACACTTGGCAATGGGACCTCTGTGCTCCTTATTTCCATCTATTTCCTGATGACTATCGGGTGTTTATGCACCCTCGGATTTGTGCAATTTGTATGCAAAAAGGCTATTTGTACCTGTCGCTGGATTCAATTTTTTGGAATGATGTTTATTGTCTCATGTACTCAAGTACAGGAGCACAGTGAAAAGCTTACAGTGTTGCCACTCCTGACGTTGTCTGAGATACAAGGAACCGAGGTAGAAAATCTTAGGTACTGGTCGAACAATAAAGAAATAAGTTAAAAGTAAAACTTCACAGTTCTTCTTGGTATAATGTACTGAACAAAGAAATAAAGTTAAATGACAAATTCCAGTCCTTCGTTAGCTGTGGGCCTGCAGTCACCTCACTCTGGGCTTGATTTTTCTCCTCGCACTGGGCTCAATTTCTCCCCCCGCACTGAGTTCGATTTCTCCCCCCGCACTGGGTTCAATTTCTCCCCCTGCACTGGGTTCCATCTTCTCCTCGCACTGGGTTCAATTTCTCCCCCTGCACTGGGTTCCATCTTCTCCTCGCACTGGGTTCAATTTC
>NC_057731.1:3470662-3474623 GCF_004010195.1 Chiloscyllium plagiosum | reverse complement strand
GAGTGCAATAGGTGGATGGAGGTGGGGGTAAAGGTGATAGGTCGGAGAGGAAGTTGGAGTGGATTGGTGGGAAGGAAGATTGACAGGTAGGACGGGTCATGAGGACAGTGCTGAGCTGGAAGTTTGGAACTGGGATGCGATGGAGGGGAGGGGAAATGAGGAAACTGGTGAAGTCTACATTGATGCTGTGGGGTTGGAGGGTCCCTAGGCATTCTTCCTCCAGGCATCAGGTGGTGAGGGAATGGCGATGGTCCTCTGTTATAACTGATTAGCCTTAATGTTAGCCCAGACACCTATGATGAGTGTATTATTTGTATTTAATAGTTCATTGGAGTCATAAGTAGACAGGATAATGAAGAAGGCTTTCGGCATGCTTGCTTTCATAGGTCAGAGCATTGGTTATAGGAGTTGGGACGTAGTGTTGCAGCTGTGAAAGACTTTGGTGAGACCAGATTTAGAGTACTGCGTGTAATTCTGGTTGACCTCTGTTATAGAATGGATAATATTAAACTAGAAAGAGTGCAGCAAAGGTTTACTAAGGTGCTTCCTGGACTGGAAGCTTTGAGCTACAAGGAGAGGTTGGATAGGCTGGGACTTTTTCCCTGGAACGTAGGAGACTGAGGGGTGACCTTATAGAGGCCTATAAAACCATGAGAGGCTTAGGTTCCCTACAGTGTGGAAACAGGCCCTTCAGCCCACGGAGAAACCCACCCAGACCCATTTCCCTCTAACTAACACTATAGACAATTTAGCATGGCTAATTCACCTGACCCACACATCTTTAGACTGTGGGAGGAAGCCAGAGCACCTGAAGGAAACCCATCCAGACAGTTGCCCAAGGCTGGAATTGAACCTGAGACCCTAGTGCTGTGAGGCAACAGTGCTAACCACTAAGCCACCATGCTGCTTCACGGTCAATAGCTTTTCCCTATGATAAGTGAGTCTAAAACAAGAGGGCATAAGGTGAGGTGGGAGAGATATGAAAGGATCCAGAGGGGAAATGTTTTGCACAGAGGGTGGGGAGTGTCTGGAATGGGCTGCTGGAGGTAGTGGTGAAAACAAGTACAATGTTGTCATTTAAGAAACATTTAGACAGGTACATTGTTGGGATTGGTATGGACGGATAGGGATCAAATGTGGACAAATGGGACTAGATGGCATGGTCATGTTTGGCTGAAGGGTCTGATTCCATGCTGTAAATCTCTATAATTTTATGACTCCAAGTGTCATTCATGTCTGTTGGATTCTTCCAGACCGTGACAACCACTCCCAGTTTCTTCTGTTAAAGATGACAAAAACATTGCCACATCAGGTAATATACCCAGCTGGCGGCAAACTCATGGTGACATCAGTGACCATCTACAAAGGACTCCAATACCTTTGTGACAAATATTTAGAAAATGACTAGAATAACCAAGGATAAAAAATAATCATATATGAGATTTAAACTAGTGAGTTTGAATTAATCTCTTGAACAGTGTGAAGAGTATAAGGCATTCTTAAGAGGGACAACAGGAAGGCAAAGTGAGGATATACAATAGCCTTGGCAAATAAGTTCAAGATAATCCAAAGAGATTCTACAAGTACATTAGTAGCAAGAGGACAACAAGAGAAAGAGTAGGGCACCTTTAAGATCAAAGAGATCATCTTCATGTTGAACTTAGGAGATGGGAGAGATATTAAATGAAGTTTTATTGCGAAGAAAGAAATGGAGGTTTGAGAACTCCAAGGAAATAAATATCGATGTGTTGAAAACAGTTCCCATTACAGAACAGGAAGTGCCGTAGATCTTAGAAAATATAAACGTGGATAGATCTCCACAATCTGATTAGTATATCCTAGGGCTTTGTTGGGGGTCAGGGAGGAAATTGAAGGGCCCCTTGCAGAAATATTTAGATCATCTATAAATACGTGTGAGGTACCAAATGACTGGAGAGTGGCTATATTGTGTTGGAGAAGGGAGGTAGGAGAAGGCTGGGAACGATAGACCGTGAGCCTGACTTCAATGGTCAGCAAGTTGTTGGAAGTCATTCTGGACGAATCGATTTATGTGCATTTGGAGAGACTAGGAATGATTAGGAATAGTCAGCCTGGTTTAGTGCAAGGAAAATTGTGTCTCACAAACTTGATTGAGTCTATTGAGGAAGTAACGAAGAAGATTGAACAAAGGCAGCATGGTAGGCATTGTTGACTCGGGCTTTAGAAAAGCCTTTGACAAGGTACCACATAGTGGACTAATTAGCAAAGTCAGATCACGTGGAATTCCAGGTAAACTTGTCACATGGATACAAAATGGACTTTGTGGCAAGAGGCAGACAGTTTTGGTGGAGGGTTATTATCACACAGGAGACTTGAGACCAGTGGTGTTCCACAGGGATCGGTGTCATTCATGTTTTGTTTGCCATTTCTATAAATGATTTAGATGAGAAGATAACCTAAAATTACAAAGAGATCGTGATCAATTGGGTCAACGGGCTGAAGAGCGGCAGATGGAGTTTAATTTGGATAAGTGCGAGGTATTACATTTTGCGAACATACACAAAGACAAGACTTATACAATTATAAGTAGGGCCTTGGACAGTGTTGCAGAACAGAGAGAGCTAGGAGTTTAGGTACATAATTCTTTGAAGTTGCATTATTTATGGAAAACATGGTTTAAAAAAAAATTAGCGTGCTGGCCTTCATTGTTCAGACCTTTAAGTACAGGAGTTGGGATGTTATGTTGAGGTTGTACAGGATATTGATGTGGTCTCTTCTGGAACACTGCCCCATTCTGGTCAACTAGTTATCGAAAGGTGATCATTAAGACAGGGTTCACAAGAGATTTAAGCTGGAGTGGGTTCACAAGCGACTTACTGCATTATGTTATTACTCTATGACTATGACTCTGTAATCAAACAAGAGCATTGGATAACAGAAAGACTAGATAAAGGGCATCATCTTCCAACAGCATCAGCTTCAGTGAGTATAAACAGCTGTAGATTGAGATTTGTATTTCAAATTAACTTGGCTGGGCCATTATTTATTGCTCATCCCTAATTGTCCAGAGGACAGTTAAGAGTCAACAACATTGCTGTGGGTCTGGAGTCACCTAGAGGCCAAATTGGGAAGGAAGGCGGGTTTCCTACCACATAGCCCATCAAGGCTCTGGTGTTAATTCCCAATCCATGTTACAGCATGGATCCCAGACCAGGCGGTCTGTGTATCTTTAAGATAGTTGCAAACATCACAATATGTGACACTTCAGAACGTAGCCACGGTCAAGTAGAGGAGAAAGTGAGGACTGCAGATGCTGGAGATCAGAGTCAAAGAGTGTGGTGCTGGAAAAACACATCAGGTCAGGCAGCATCCGAGGAGCAGGAAAATCTACGTTTTAGGCATAAGCCCTTCATCAGGAATGAGGCCTCATTCCCGATACATGGTCAAGTATTGGAAGAGGTGGAAGTGGCAGGGTGCTAACTATGTAAATTGACCACTTCTCAGATACAATAATGCGGTGCTAGATAGGATTGAGAGGAAAGGAAGATGCCACACATCATGTGGTCACCCCAATACCAGAACCAGAAAAGCTATAAATCACACAACACCAGGTTATAGTCCAGCAGGTTTAATTGGAAGCACTAGCTTTCGGAGCAACGCTCCTTCATCAGGTGGTTGTGGAGGACACAATTCTAAGGCACAGAATTTATAATAAAAATTTACAGTGTGATGTAACTGAAATTATACATTGAAAAATACCTCGATTGTCTGTTGAGTCTTTCATCTGTTCAAATACCATGATAGTTTCACTTCTTTCATGTGTAAATCACAAAGCCTTTTTTTAAAAGTTGCATTCTCAGGTTAGCTGTAACAATGGGCATTAGTTAGACAATCAAGGTATTTTTCAATGTATAATTTCAGTTATATCACACTGTACATTTTTGCTATAAGTTCTGTGCCTTAGAATTGTGTCCTGCACTAT
>NC_057731.1:3450270-3470162 GCF_004010195.1 Chiloscyllium plagiosum | reverse complement strand
TGCAACAAGGTGTCAATGGATCATAATACAGCAAAGTGTTAAGTTACTCACTTTGGTCATAAGAATGCAAAAGCATTATATATTTTAAACTGTGCAAAGTTTACAAGAGTTGATGTTCAAAGAGCCTTGGATAGACTTGTACAGGGATTGGAGAAGTCAGCCTGAAGGGACAACCAGCAATTAGGAAGGCAAATGCTTTTATTGCAAAGGAATTGGAGTTCAGCAATAAAGTGGTCTTGCTGAAATTGGACAGGGATTTGGTGAGAGTGCTGTGTGTAAATTTGGCTTCCTGTGTGTGAGAGGATATATTTGTACTGGAGGCAGACTGCAAAGGTTCACAAAATTTGTCCCTGGTGTGAAAGGATTGCCCTGTAAGTCTGAGTAAACTGGGTCTCGATCCCTTGGAGTTTGGAAAAATGCGAGGCGATCCCAAGGAGATGTGAAAGAGGCTGGAAAGGTTAGGTGCTGGGGCTGGCATCCGCTGCTTGGGGATTGAAAAACCAAGTATGTTCACAGGTGTCAGATAAGCTGTCATCATTTAGGATTGAGATGAGGAGAAATTATATCATTTCTGTGTCCCAAGCTGGTGGATGATGTATCATTGAGTTTACCTGAAACTGGGACAGAATTTTGGTTCCTCAGGGAACTGATATAGATACAGAACAGGAAAAAAAGGTGAAATTGAAATACAAAATCAGCAATGGTTGTTTGAAATGGCAGACTGGGTTGACAGGTCACAATACTCTCCTCCTGTTTCTTATATTTTTGTACGGTCAACAGCAATGGTCATCCCTGGACCTGACCCCTTATACCCTATGACTCCCAGAGTGCTTTTGCCAGTATAAGAGCTAAGTAATTGCAGTGAACTCAGGGGTTCAGTAGATAACCTTGTCACTGCATTCAGCTTCTAATAAAACTTACGTCCTTCCATCTCCTTGACTTTAAAAGCAGTTTTCATAAAAGAAAAAAAAGGTTGTTTTATTTCAGGCAGTGAAATCTGTAGCTGAAACAGAGAGGCAGAAACATTCTTATCATCAATCAAAGGCAGGACAATCTATATCAGAATAGCAAAGAAATCCATATTTACAAATAGAAATATTTATGTACTTATACAATCAAGTAATCAACCCAGGAATGAACAAATCTACACAGCAAGAGGAGGAACATTGTACAGCTAAAGGTATTTCATTGACGGGCTAACTTGTGATCGACATTATTCAATAAAGCTCAACAGGAACAACAGAGAAAACATACATTTCCTCAACACTTTTCGTCTTGAATCATCAGGACACTTTGCAAGAATACCAGTTCAAGGACAAAACAAGCACTTATATTGTATGAGAGAAGATTGGTTGGCAAGTGTACTCTGATTGGGAAAGGTGTTTCCTTGGACAATGCAGAAGTAAATAGTGACCAATGATGAATGCAGTCTTTGCATTTCAGTGTGGTATTAGGATTGATAGATACATTCAAAGTCTTCAGTTCTGCCCTACTAAACAATTATTAGTAGAAGCAACAGAAGTGAAATTGAAGGATTGAAAATAGAGGACAACTATCGATGAAGATACTCTTAAAAGGATGGAATAAAAATCACATTTATAACTTGGGCAAATTCATGGATTGATGGATGGCCTATTCCAGTGATTCAAACAATTTGTGTGGTTATTTTGCATTTTCAAGAACTTGGTGTTAATCAGGAAGTCAGGCAGAAATTCCAGTCCCAATTCAATACACCACAATATTCCCTGGTCAACATCTCTATCTCAGGCTGTCGTGCTCCAGTGAAGCTCAGCAAAAGCTGGAAGAACAGCGTCTCATTTTCTACTTAGGAATCCTAAAGCCTCTGGACTCAATATCAAGCTCAACAACTTTGGGGCTTGAGCTTCTCTCATGTCCTTCTCCCAACCCCCCACACTACAAGCCTTGTTATCACATGGTCTGCTGTAACAGACCACCCATTATTAGCCACTAACAGTCCCCATTAAAAGCTATTCAATCTCCAAACCAGATTGTTATCCACTAGTTTGTTTGTCCAACTGGTCTTTTCTCTCTTGCTGGGCTCTGACTCCACCTAACCTTTACTCCTTATCCCCATCCCCCAATCTATCTTCTGCATAAAGCCCAACATTTGCTGAGTTACTGTCAGTTCTGAGGAAGGGTCACTGGACCCAAAACATTGACTCTGATTTCTTTCCACAGATTCTGTCAGACCTGCTGAGCTGTTCAGCTTTTGTTTCAGAAATTCCAATCTAACTGATTCTTGCTTGGTTCAAGTCTGTATCTGTGGACCAGTTTTGCACCATCCCTTGTATTTATAGTCCCATTACACAAAGCTGACTCAAAGCAGCCAACCTGTTGCATACCTGTCAAAATGCCAATGACAAGCTATATTTCGCTGACTGGATGTCTCCCATTGCTGCAGTGCTGGCTACGGGCCTACTCGTGGTTTGTAGGAATTGTGCCACATGGGTCATTGGCAAAACAATTACAAATAGACCGCAAAACTCCTCAAAGTTAAAGAGATTCTATCCCTCTTTCAGTAATGTCATACATTACATCTTTTGGGCACTATTATAAAGCCTTATTCCCATTTCATTAACTCCAATCTAAGCATTGAAAGGGTTTGCAGAGGGGAACTACAGTATTCTGCACTAATCCCTGTTCTATCATCCATAGAACCAAAGTGACTGCCTTCTGACTGTTGCACCCTCTGTCTGCAAAGACTTGGTTTCAAACCCCGCCCTTCCCCATAGGATTCGGTAATGGTTAGGATCAGGGCTTAAAATATCAGATTGAGCAAGCTGACCCTTTCTCCATCCCTGACTGGTATAATCAATAGAAGATATATGCTTTGTGCCAATACAGCTGTCTCCATGGACTATGCTGCTTGCATGAGTTTGAGCCTACATCACTGTCCGCTCATGGGTTCTGTTAGCCTTGGAGTGTGAGTATTGGGTGTCCCTACTGCACACATAATGCTGCTCTACCCACCAAGGATGTCCCTACTCTGTGTCAAAAAGTGTGGTGCTGGTACAGCACAGCAGGTCAGGAGGCATTCAAGGAGCAGGAGAGTCAATATTACATGCATAAGCCCGTCATCAGCAATGTCCCTACTCTGTGCCTGCCTTATCTCTGTCTTTTATCTTAGCTGAGTGTAACTACTGTCTGACTCTCAGTTCTGTGTAGTTGTTATTTAATTCTAACATGTAGAATTGTGATCCTAATTGTGATTTGTACACAGATCTCTGAAAGTTGTCACCCAGGTAAATAGTGCGGTGAAGAAGGCATATGGCGTACTGGCTTTTATTGGTAGAGGAATTGAGTTCCGGAGCCCTGAGGTCATGTTGCAGTTGTATAAGACTCTGGGTGCGGCCGCATCTGGAGTATTGTGTGCAGTTTTGGTCACCATACTATAGGAAGGATGTGGAGGCACTGGAACGGGTGCAGAGGAGGTTTACCAGGATGTTGCCTGGTATGGTAGGAAGATCGTATGAGGAAAGGCTGAGGCACTTGGGGCTGTTTTCATTGGAGAAAAGAAGGTTTAGGGGTGACTTGATAGAGGTGTACAAGATGATTAGGGGTTTAGATAGGGTTGACCGTGAGAACCTTTTTCCACGTATGGAGTCAGCTATTACGAGGGGGCATAGCTTTAAATTAAGGGGTGGTAGGTATAGGACAGATGTTAGGGGTAGATTCTTTACTCAGCGAGTCGTGAGTTCATGGAATGCCCTGCCAGTAGCAGTGGTGGACTCTCCCTCTTTATGGGCATTTAAGCGGGCATTGGATAGGCATATGGAGGATAGTGGGCTAGTGTAGGTTAGGTGGGCTTGGATTGGCGCAACATCGAGGGCCAAAGGACCTGTACTGCGCTGTATTCTTCTATGTTCTATGTTCTATGTTCTAACCCTCCAGTAGAGATCATCTATTCCTCCCTTCTTAGTGTCTCAATAGCATGTGACCATTACACGTCAGTGTTGCATCATCATCATTGACGTATTCAATCTCTGTAATACTTTCATGCAGGTCCCTGCTAAAATTAGGCTGTGACCTAAATGATACGTATAAGTTGGTGTCTAGGGGCTCTCAGACCCTGGAGCAACCTGGCAATGAGATAGAACATAGAACAGTAAAGCACAGTACAGGCCCTTCAGCCCACAATATTGTGTCAGTTCCCTCACTGTATATAAATAACACGATGTGGGTGGAGTTATTTAGATTTGAAGATTTTTTAAAAAGTGCAGAGAATAAGTATTTCAGAAATGCAACAGTACAATTAGAGCCTGGGTTCTCTCAGATCACCATGTATTGTAGAGTCATAGAGCCTTGCAACACAGAGACTGGCCCTTTGGCCCAAACTGGTTCATGCCGACCAAAATGTCTGTCCAAGCTAACCCCATTTCCTTACATTTGGCCCATATCCTTCTAATCCTTTACTTTCCATGTATTTGTCCAAATGCCTTTTAAATGTTGGTAATGTACCCACTTCAACCACTTTGGCTGGCATCTTCTTCCATTGGCTTAGCACCCTCTGCGTAAAAATGTTGCCCCTATGGTTCCCATTTATTCTTTCCACTCTAACCTGAAACTGATGCCCTCTAGTCCACGATTCCCCAACCCTGGGAAAAAAGACTGAGTGCATTCACCCTCTCCATGCCTCTCATGATCTTATGCACTTTTATAATGTCCCCCTCACTCTCCTACGTTCTAAAGAAAAAAGTCTTAGTTTGTCCAACCTCTCCCTATAACTCAGGTCATTGAGTCCTGGCGATATCATTGTAAATTTCTTCTGCACTATTTCAAGTTTAATGACATCCTTCTTCTAACAAGGTGATCGAAACTGAACTCAAACTCCAAGTGCGGTTTCACCAATGTCCTGCATAACTGCAACATAACTTCCCAACTTCTACACTCAATGCCCTGACTGATGTAACATTTACTCTTCACAACCTTGATATTCCCATTTCCACATAAGTGTTGGAGTAGCATGGACTGGGATTTTAAAAAATTTATCTGTGGGATGGAGTGTGACTGGTTGGGCCAGCAATTATTACCTGTCCCTAGTTGCCCTTGAGAAGGTGGTGGTGAGCTGCCTTCTTGAACTGCTGCAGTTCACCTGCTGTGAACCTATAGTGCCATTAGGGAGGGAATTCCAGGATTTTGACTCAGCGACAGTGAAGGAATGGCGATACATTTCCAAATCAGAATGGTGAGTGGCTTGGAGGGGAACTTGAAGGTGGTGGTGGTGGTGGTCCCATTTATCTGCTGCCCTTGTCCTTGTAAATGTAAGTGATTGTGGATTTGGAACGTGCTGTCTGAGGATCTTTGGCGAACCATGTACTCTGAAGAAGACACTTGGCTTACCTTCCCTACATGCAGTTGTTGGAGTGTCTGGCCTGTGCTGCTGCCTGCTGAAGACACAGAACACACCACACTAGACTGCCATAACCAGAACCACAGAATCCCTCCAGGGTGGAAGCAGGTCATTCAAGTCCACATCAACCTTCTGAACAGCATCTCACCCAGACCCACCCCACTACCCTATAATTTCCATGGCTAATCTACCAAGCTCGCACATCATTTAGACTGTGGGAGGAAGCACACACAGACACTGGGAGAATGTGCAAGCTCCACACAGTCAGTCACCCAAGGGTGGAATTGGACCTGAGTCCCTTCCATTGTGAGACAGCAGTGCTAGCCACTGAGCCACCGTGCCACCCCCTGAAGGGGACCTGCTGTGATCTCCCCCTGAGTATCCCGCACTAGTCTTAATTCAGGTACACTTCCCATTCCTGAAGTAGACAAGGTCAGAATTCCTGGCTTGAAATGTGCAGTGGAATCGCACTCTGACTACACTTTCCACTCCTGAGATCCCTGGGCTGGTATGTAATATACAGCATGATAAAAGTCTGAAGTTATACTTCATGGTGGTTCAGTGGTTAGCACTGCTACCTCAGAGCGGTAGGGACGCGGGTTCGACACCAGCTTCGGGTGATTATCTATGTGGAGTTTGCATATTCTCCTTGTGTCTGTGTGGGTTTCCATCCACAAACTAGAGATGTGCAGGCCAGGGGAATAGGTCATGTTAAATTGCCCATAGTTTTCAGGGATGTGTTAGTCAGGTGCATTAGTTTGGGGTAAATGTAGAGTAATAAGGTAAGGGTCTGGGTGAGTTACTCTTTGGCCGGTTCGTGTGGACTTGTTGGGCCAAATTACCTGTTTCCACACGTAGGGATTCTATGATTGACCTTGCCTTCTCCTTGACCACTCTGCCTTATAACCAAACTCTTGGATGTGAGCATAGAAACCACGTGACAATCCAAGCCTGGTGACTTATTTTCAACTTCACTGCAGGGGAGTCTTGGGCTGTCTATAGAGAGATATGGAAGGAGAAATAGACTGGCCATGAGAAACCTAAGGAAATTTATCCATTGCCTGCTTTTAAACATCTCCATGCCATCAGGTTATGAGGAAAGTGAGGGAGGCACATTAACTTCTTTGTAATGTTTGTACTTTAGCCAAGCATCCAAGGTCACAGGCAATTACGGAGGGAAGCATTTTTCTAAACTCCAAATTGGAGAGAATGAGCCCAATATTCTGTTTCAGCAATTCACCTTTTGACATTCCAAAAAAAAGTCTCCTCTGAGAGCATTCATCAAAACCATCATGTTGAGTCCTAATTGGTACAGTTTTCCTAGTATCTATTACATCTGTGTGTAATTGTAAACTTGATCCATTGCAACTTGTTTCCTTACAACTGCTAAGATGTGCTCTCCCATTGTACATACACTGTTTATCTATATAGGCAAAGACTTTGCAATCTCTTTCCTGCCTGCAGGCCTTTTTCAAAATATCTTATAAATACTTCCAAAGCCAAGCTTGAGAGGAATGAGGTTTATCTGGGAATTAAGATAAGTATAATTTATGTCTCTTTTGCTTCTGATAACTGACATTAAAACTAACAGTATACTAAAATTAGAATGATGTACGTATAAAATTTAATAAATGTCCCTTGAATTGCTCGTTATTGGCATTAATTAGATAACATCCATGTATATTATGTGTCTATTAGGAAGATTACAATGTTCCTGGCAATTGGCACATGTAGTCATTAATTCTGCATAATGTGACCTTGGCCTCAAAGAGAACATTTACAAAGATTCAATTCTGTTGAAAATGAGGTTATGGCGACAAAATACAAGGAATGCCATTGTTGTTCGCATCTTTGAAAGGCAAGTTAAATTTCCCCTCGAGTTAATATATATTGGCAATGGTGCCAGTATTTATGCAGCTCTGATGACTTGTGAGGTGTAAGATTAGATTAGATTCCCTACAGTATGGAAACAGGCCCTTCGGCCCAAATTGTCCACACCAATCCTCCGAAGAGTTACCCACCCAGACCCATTAACCTACCCTGTATATACCACTGACTAATGCACCTAACACTACGGGCAATTTAGCAAGACCAATTCACCTGACCTGCACATCTTTGGACAATGGGAGGAAACCGGAGCACCCGGAGGAAACCCACACAGACACGGGGAGAATGTGCAAACTCCACACAATCAGATGCCCGAGGCAGGAATCGAACCCAGTGTTCCTGGCACTTTGAGGTAGCAGTGCTAACCACTGAGCCACCATGCTGCCCACTGTAACTCCTATTGATAGTGGGTGCAGGGGTCATCTCACTGTATTTGTAACCTAGAGGCCCATGCTGGTAATAGGGATTCAAATCTTGCCATGACTGTTGATGGTGTTTAAATTTAATTTATATTTTAACAAATAAATGCAGAATTGAGTAATCCTAATGGTGACCATGACTAACGATCATTACTTGCTGCAGAAATACATCAGGTGCACTGCTACCCCTAACCAAGTCTGCCCTACGTATGACCCTGGACACACACATAATACAGTTGTCTCTTAGCTACTCTTTGAAATGGTCCAACAAGCCACTCAGGGGATGGACAATTAATACAAGCCTGCTCATAAAAGAACAAGTGCTGTTCTTGTTCTAGGGTGAAGGGCACAAATTGGAGAGCAGAGGTCTCCATGTAGTTACAACAGAGGAAGGTACATGCATGGGGCAAGGACATGACAGCAGCATATTCTAATGGCGTTGTATTGATTCATTAACTAGTCCATATCTGTGACAGTAGAATGACACCACAGTCGCTGGGAAATGAGATAATGCAGGCCGTTTACTGTTATATCATCTTTTAGTCCGTATCAGCAGCAAATCCATCTCTCTGATCTTGGGGATAGAATTTTCCCAGCCATTGGATGATGCATTCATTGGTGCAAAAAATATGGAGCAGTCAGAAAAATGAAACATTCAACGCTGAGAAAACAAAAGCAGTCTGATTTTACACCTGACAATGCTTTAAGAGGTGTGCTGGTTACTTTTAGAGAGAGATTAGAGGACAAGTGACAAGCAGTCGATGAGAAAGTAAATTACTCGTGAGGCCTTGAGGTTTTTTTAAAGAATTTGGAACAATAGAAACACAAGTAGGTGGAGACACAACCAAACCTAAGAGTTTACAGGTTATGCTTTGGTTAGTTGGCTGGTGTGTGGAAGGAAAAGACCTCTCTCTCTCCTGGGAGAGTTGCTGCATGGATCTCTTTCTTCCTGACTGAAGTTGCATGAGAGACAATCTGTTTTCTGCAGTTGCCTTTTTGGCAAATGTGTGTTTATAGGATGTTATTATATTGGAACAGCTAATTAGTAAAAATTACTGTATTGAGTATTCTGTTAAGTTTTCCAATAAAGTTGTTATTCCAATTTGTTTTGTTGTATTTTAACTATAGTGGATGAATAAAGTGTGTTTTCCTTTAAATCCACTGATTTGACCAATTGAATTGTATCTGGAATACAACATTTACCTTTAAAATAAAAAAAAGCTGGTATCTCGTCTACCTTCTTAAGATATTTTGAGGGGATCTAGTTTGGTCCACAACAATATCCAAGGCTGAATGGCGAGACAAGATTTTTAAATGTTGTTGGAGCTGCACTCATCCAGAAAAGTGGGGATTTTTCTCCCACATTCCTGGTGTGTGGCTTGTGGACATGCTCTGGGGAGACAGGTGGTGTGTTACTTGCTGCAGGGCAAAAGTGAGGACTGCAGAGACTGGAAACCGGAGTCTAGATTAGAGTGGTGCTGGAAAAGCACAGCAGGTCAGGCAGCATCCCAGGAGCAGGAAAATCTATGGCTCTATGACTCTATGTAGAGTTGAGGTTACAAGCTGTGACCTTATTGAGTGGTAGAGCAGACTCGAAGGTAGAAGTGACCTACTCTCGTTCCTTCTCAAATGTTTGTAAGCTGAGGTACAGTGAGATTTCTAATGCCAAATAATCATGCAGTTACCAAGTCGAAAATCCATGGGATTACAGCATAAAACACATCCAAATGGTGCTAAAGAAGAAAAATCCATACAGTTAACGGCAGAAAAACTCATTGGAACTGTAGGACAGACAAATCAATGAAGTGATAGAGCAGAAAGAGCCATGTGGCTATGGGGCAGAAAATCCATATGTAACAGAGCATAAACATCAATACAGAGATAAAGCCGAAAAACCCATCATCCGAACAGGTTAGTCAACATGAGCAACAAAGTCCATTGGGCTATGGACAGTGAAATTCATATCACCATGTGACAGGGAAAACCAATATGGCTACAGGTAGAAAGCATCAGACAATAATAGAATAGAAAATTGATATGGATTTTAAAAAAAAACAAAAAAGTGGGAAAAGCTATATCGATCGGTACAGATGAGAATGGTTATGTAGGAATGAAAAATTAGCTGTTAGTTAGTGGGAGGTGGGTGCAAAATGTTGTCCTTGGCAGCAAACTGACCAGCTTTAGAAATGGTCACCCGCCAACAGCAGTGATACCATCTTGTAGGCTGCCCCTACAGCCAGAGAGTGGGACTGCTGCCCCTTGCTGGAAGGACGTCCCAACACCGAGAGCTGGGGTCTATCCGATCTGCCAGCAGCTCAGGCAGTCCTCAGCAGTGCCTGAACTCAGCTGCTCTGACACCAAGGTGGCCTGCGAAGAAGATTGATAGGGATTGGGCCCAGCTAATGTCCCAGGACAATTGTGTCAGGAGAAATCAAGCTCCCTGCAGTGGGAGTGGAAGGGATGTGAAAATAGGAGGGCCCCCCCCCCCCCCCCCCCCCCCTCACCGGTGTACACAGGGCATCTACCCCAAAGGAAAGCCCCTGCCCCAATTCCTTCCTGCCTTCATGTAAGTGGGCAAAAAGTTGGCAAATGGAGTATAACATGGGAAAATGTGAAGTTGTTCATTTTGGGGGAACAAAAGAACAAGAGTAATATCTAAATGGAGCGAAACTGCAGGAAGCTGCAACAGCAAGGGACGTGGGGGTAAAACACGTGCACAAAACACAGAAAGCTAGCACCCAGATGCAGCAGGTAATCAGGAAGGCTGATGGAATGTTGGCCCTTATTTCAAGGTGGTTGGAGTATAAGAGTAGGGAAATCTTATTGCAACTGTACATGGTGCTGGGGAGACCACACCTGGAACACTGAGCAGTTTTGGTCTCCTTATTTAAGAAAAGATATTGTTACATTGGTGGCAATTCAGGTAAGGCTGGCTCAGATAATCTCTGGTCTGGAGGACTGTCTTATGACCAAAGGCTAAACAGGTGGGGACTCTACTCACTGGAGTTTAGAAAAATGAGGGGTGATCTCATTTGAACATTTTGGATTCGCAAGGGTGACAGGGTAAATACTAAGAGGATATTTTCCTTCATGGGAAAGTCTAGAACCAGAGGGCATATTCTCTGAATAAAGGAGCGCTAATTTAAGCCTGAGATGAGGATGATTTCATTCTCTCAGGCAGTTATGAGTCTTTGGAACTGATTACCACAGAGAGCTGAGAGCTCAGAGACCTTGTCTATATTTAAGCTTGAGTTAGATCCTCGATCAGGAGGTAATCAAGGGTTATGGGGGAATTTTGGACCAACGGGATTATTTGGAAGCACCGCTCCTTCGTCAGGTGGTTGTGAAGCAGAATTTACAGCAATAGTTTACAGTGTCATGCAAGTAAAATGATATTTTACATTGAACAACAATTCAGGTTTGAGGTTAGAGTGGACTCAATGGGCCAAATGACCTGGTTCCACACTGTTTATTCACTGGAATTTGGAAGAGTTTGGGGAGATTCTCATAGAAGCCTATCAAATTCTAACAGGACTAGACAGAGTAAACACAAGAAGAATGTTCGTTATGACCAGGGAGTCGAGAAACAGTTGTTATAGAAAGGCTGTTTGTGACTGAGATGAGGAGAAATTTCTGAACTCAGAGTGGAACTTACTGCCAAAGTTGTGGTTAAGGCCAAAACGCTGAATGTTTTCAAGCCAGAGTTAGGAATAGAGGGATCAAAGGGTATAGGGTGAAAGTGGGGACAGGGGTATGAGTTGGATGATCATATTGAATGGTGGAGCAGGTGTGTTTGCTGTGTTTGCTATTTGCTGTGTTTCTCTGTTAGCACCAATGGCCTTTTCACACTCACCTACCTTCCTCTGCCCAGCATATAGTGGCGGTGTGCCCAGATTGTGTAACTTAATTTCTATCTATTGGGGCATTTAAGGGGCTTAAGGGTGGGCAGATTAGTGGACCATCTCTCATATTATGGTGGCCAGCTTGAAGACATACCCAGCTGCAGAGGGAGGGGTAAGGTGGGTGCACGTATAGTATCCAGCTCATAGAAACAGGAGTAGACCATTCAGAGCCTTGATGCTGTCTTAGTTCAATGTTTATCCGTAACTCAAATCCATTTGCTTGTTTTTGCTCTACATGTCTTCATACAATGAAAAGCGATCAAAGGATCAACAGGATAATTGTTCCACTCGCAGAGAACCCCCAGAAATAATAACGCAGTCCAATGCCTCTGACTGTTGTGAAAATTCATCATACCTGCCACAATAGTTTGAGCTTGTGTTGGCGGAGTGGGGTTTGCAAGGAATCTTCACACCCAAGTCTAACAATCATTCCAAACTTACTGGTATAGCTCAAGAGGCAAAATCATCACCAGTTTGATTGGTTTAACATGACAGAGTGATAGTCTTCTTTTCTATTTCTGAGTGTGGGATGGGCATATTAGGCGATGCCCAAAACACCACCCCCACTGGTGAGATAACTCAACTATTGCCTGCCAATCAGCTCATTGATTGCTGACAGGCAGCAAAGGGATACTACATTGGCCTATCCCAGGCCTTGATACTGATGAGCCAGGTCAACTTCGACCCAGGCCTACTTCTCAAAGGATGCAGTGGTAAGAGTATAAGGATTTTCTCCCTTTTCTCACAGGGTGCCATCACAATCTGTAGGAGTTTGCACTGCTGGTTCAAAGCAAGGGCAGGGAGCTGGTTTTCAGATGTCATCTCCTCACCTCTTCCAAAGTTCCGATAGTCCCCAGACTGGGGGTGACTGAAGTTTAACCTTTAGCCTAGCAGGTAGGTTGTCATGGTTTTCCAGAGAGGAAACTAACCATCTTTCTCATCATTAGGAAGGGAGACGATCGGTGAGGGAGTGAATTGAAGTTGTAAACTGGCCGTCAATTTATCACTTCAGAGTCTTAATTGTGAACAAGTTAAATAAATCCAGTTATTTAAGCTTCTCCCCATAACTACATATATCCTAAGGAGGACAACTTGACTGCTCCGTCCAATCAGCCTTTAGTTTCCAATTCTCCTATTGTGAAGGGAAATGTAGCAGCGACAGAAGACGACAGCTGGAGAATGAGGAGACTACAATTTGGAGGCCCAAGGAGGAATTGATTCTGATCATTGACAGACAAATGGGAGAAGCTACAGGAGGTAGGAATTAAGAGATGAGGTGTTTGAAATCAGATTTTTGGATTGTCAAAGTCAAGCAGAGATCTTTCAGGGCCTCCTGCATTTAGATGGGCACCACAAGGGGCTGGTGTGCTTTATCTCAGCCCCCAAAACAGTATGTTGATATTTTTGATTTCTGTTACAGTGCCCAATGAAGGTTGTGCATGTTACTTTTGTTTCATATGTTTCTTATAAAATAGTAGAGCATTGATCTGTCTTCTGCAAATGACTATGAGGATCCTGGGCATGTCCTACCTGTGGTAATAGCACAGTATGAAATGTCGGCATAAAGCTTGATTTTGTGAATGTGATGGTTTGGGTTATTGTCTGACTGGTCTCTGGGACAACTCCTGCAATATTGTCAATGAGGAGATCTTTTCCAGGGTCGCATGGACTGGGAACCCCATCAGTGTACGCTGGTTTGATGCTGTGCTTTGAGATGTGTGCTTCATCTGGGTTTTCATTGTCTTTAGCTTTCTTGCAAATGAGGCCATTTCCACAGGCAGCTGATAGGCTGTGAGGAACTGGGGTTTCTCAGGACACACTGAGCAAGGAGAGTAAGATTTCTTTTTTAAAGTGTGTGAGTGAACTAACTAGACTTTTATAAAAATCCAACCGGTTCATTGTCACTTTCCAAGGATTTAAACTGAGCTCCAATTACCAAATTTCTGTGAACTCATGTTGGCTGGATTACTCCAGGTTTGAGGCTTTGACATCCAATTACACATCGGTAAGTAGGAAAGTACAACTTTCTGGCTTTGTGACAAATAGCAAGACCCTCTTCAGAGAACTCAAAGGCTTTCCTTAAATAACGTTTACCGACAAATTTGAACAGAGTCATCCAGGAAGGATCCAGTGGAAAAACGAATTCACGGGTGTGGTGACTGTAGAGAAAGCTGTCCATCTGGTCTAAAGGGTTTCGGAGTTCTCACTCCGAGTGGTCAAAGCTCCATCACAGATTTCACAGTTTGGTTAAGTTTGGTGGAGTGCAGCACTGGGGGAGTAGTTGAGAAAACATTGTTTTATGAGACACTACTAGACAGAAAAGCATACGTCATTTTCTTTGGGACGGAGTTTCTCATTGGTGTTGGGCTTTTCCCATCAGCTCAGGGAGTCCTGAGTTCACACATGCCAACCCAGGGCAACCAAAAAACAGCTTCCTGATTGGTCAGCTTTGCACTTGGCATCCCGTTAAGAGATAGCAGACAGACTCCCAGAAGCTGGGGGGCCCAATCAGAAGTCTCATGTTTCTTCAGCCTGGTTGTTCCCATTCTTCTTAAATATTGCTGAAGGTGAAGACCCTCAGGTGTCCTCTCAGCTGCCTGCTGGACTGACAAATGAAAGTCTTCTGAGGCAATCTGGGAAATTAAGTTTGAGGAGAAACCATAGCCTGACAAAGGGTGGGGCTTCCTGAATTGAGGCACTTAGCGACAGGATGGGGTGATCACCTATCATCCTCAAAATAATGGTGCCAGCTGGAAATAGCAACTAAGTGGCCTTTTGATGACAGAGATAAGCACCTAGGAGTAAGAATGTCACAAGCCAACTCAGAGACAGGTGAAGACACACCGTTTTAGTTAATAAATCATAGTGATCTATGCTAAGAGTCATTTTGAAGCATATAATTTTAAATGGTCAAAGATTTTAGTCTTACACTCAACAGGATGTCTGCAGGAATACCAATGGAAAGACGAGTAACACTTTACAAGAAGAGAGTGCTGGTTTCTTATTGGCCACGTTGGCAGGGAGATTAAAAGGAAACTTATTACCTCAATGGTGAGAGATGCCAAAGCTCTGAGATACAGAGGGATCTGGGTGTTTTCATGTATGAATTGCAAAAGATTAGTGTGCAGGTGAGCAATTGGGCAAGTTGATAGAATGTCATTGTCATAATGAGAAGAATTGAATGCAAAAATAATGAGGTTATGCTTCAGTTATAGATGGGGTAATGGTGAGACCATATCTGGAGTACTGTGTCCAGTATTGTTTAGCTTATTCAATTAGCTCAATTCGACAGCCAGCTGGTCGATGGTGCAGAGTGATGCTCTCACCATGGGTTCAATTCCTGCATCTTGAAGTCACCTTGGTGTGATACCATGTTCATGTACTCTTTCCCTTCCTTTTCTTTTCTGATAACGACCAGACTCACCATTAACCTGCACTCCCATCTACTCCTTTAAGTTTAATTTTCTAACCATGAAATGGAACCCGCCTCCTCCACTTCTCTCAGAAGTATAAGAAGTACCCACACCTTTGAGTTCAGTTCTGAAGAACAGTTATATCAGATTTGAAATATGAACACTGTTTTTCTCTCTCCGCAGATGCTGCCAGACCTGCTGAGTTTCTTCAACATTCTCTGTATTTGTTTCAGATTCGCAGAATCTGCAGTATTTTGCTTTCATCCTGTACTGATTCGGTAACAAAATGCCAGTGAGGACCACCACAGCTGAGATTCATTTTGCAAATACTTAGATTTCGAAGATGAGGAGGTGCTGGCGTTGGACTGGGGTGGATAAAGTTAAAAATCACACAACACCTGGTTACAGTCCAATAGGTTTATTTGGAATCACTAGCTTTTGGTGCGCTGCTCCTTTATCAGGTAACTAGTGGGGCAGGATCATAAGACACAGAAATTTATAGAACAAGATCGTAGTGTCATGCAACTGATACGATATATTGAACAAACCCAAATTGCTGTTAAGCTGCTGTTAATAGCACTCTAGGTTTGTTCAATATATCGTATCAGTTGCATGACTCTCTGATCATGTGCTATACATTCTATGTCTTATGATCCTGCTCCACTAGCTACCTGACCAAGGAACAGCGCTCTGAAAGCTAGTACTTCCAAATGGACCTGTTGGACTACAACCTGGTGTTGTGTAATTTTTAACTTTGATTTCAAAGGCTTTCCTGATTGCATCCATTGGAAATCACAGGATCATTTGTAGAGATGCCCTTTAATAGCATGACAATAGTGAGTAGACCTAAAAGTAACTGGATCCTGATATTGATTAGTACATTTTGTCAGTCTCTTATTGCAAACAGGATGATTTTGAAAGTATAACAGTAGAGGGAGAGGAAGGACCTGCGATTCAACAATGAGTTATTATGTCCACACACTCTCTAAATGGTTTTGGCCAATTAATTACTGTTGATGTGCAGTTATCACAGTGATCATGCACAGGGAGACCCTACAACCAGGTCATTAGATAAATGACCAGTTAATGTCTAAAGTTGTTGGTTTGCAGGAGGAATCAATGAGTTACAGTCATAGAGTCATAGAGATATACAACGCAGTAACAGACCCCTCAGTCCAACTTGCCGACTGGATATCCTAAATTAATTTATTTCGATTTGCCAGCATTTGGCCCATATCCCTCTAAACCTTTCCTATTCATATACCCATCCAGGTGCCTTTTAAATGCTGTAATTGTACCAGCCACCACCACCTCCTCTAGCAACTCATTCCGTACACATTCCACCCTCTGCATGAAAATGTTGCCCCTTAGGTTCCTTTTATATCTTTCTCCTCTCACTGAAACCCATCTCCTCTAGTTTTGGACTCCCCTATACTGTGGAAAAAGACCTTGTCTATTCACCCTATCCATGCCCTTCATGACTTTATAAACTACTATAAGGTCACTCCTCAACCTCCAACACTCCAGGGAAAACAGCCCCAGCCTATTCAGCCTCTCCCTATACTCAAACTCTCTAACCCTGGCAACAACCTTGTGAATCCTTTCTGAACCATTTCATGTTTCACAACATCCTTTTGATGGAAGGAGACCAGAACTGAATGCAGTATTCTAAAAGTGGTCTAACCAATGTCCTATACAGCCACAACATGACCTCTCAACTCCAAAATTGAATGCATTTTACCCATAAAGGCCTTCTTCACCACCCTGAGTACCCGCGATTCTACTTTCAAGGAACTATGTACCAGCACTTCAAGATCTCTTTGTTTGATAACACTTCCCAGAACCATACCATTAAGTGTATAAGCCCTGCCCCGATTTACCTTTCCAAAATGCAGCACCTCGCATTTATCTAAATTAAACTCCATCTGCTGCTCCTGAGTCCATTTGATCAAGATAATTTGATAGGGTGAAATGTAATCTGTGCTGGCTTTGACCAATTCAGAAAGAGTATGAGCTGTTGTTCAGTGGTAGATTGGGCCTCAGAACCTCTGATTGCAGCATTACACATTGAATGGATTTAAGAGTTACTAAGTGGCGGAAGTTGAAGTGCACAGGGTCCCTGATTTAACCTGTGCCTGTTTCCAGGCAAGGTGACTGTGATTCATGAGCAGCCTGTGCCCAGTCCCACTGAGGTAGGCCTCACCCTAGCTTTATACTTGCACTTTAGTTTCCTGTCATGACATGCAGATGAACCCGAGCCAAGGCGCTAGCTGACTGTTCCAAAGAAAGCAATGTGCAAAGACAACAGGTGGACACCTGTGCACCTCCAGCTCTTAAAGACTGTTTGCCCCTCTTCAGGGCAAGTTGCACCGACTGTAATTGGCTCCAAACACCATTCAGTTTTGAGGTGTCTATTTCCCCCATGCCCAATATATCCTTAAGGAATGTTCTTTGAAGGAAATGGGGACAGGTGGACAGGGAGAATCCAGAAACTGTGAGCTGCCCTGTTACAGCAGCATCAAGAGGACAGGAGAGAGAAGCCCCACACCCCTGCTGCGGACGCTCCGCTATTCAATCTGACATTCATGGTCACCAGCTCAGATACTCACAGCAGCAGAGGACAGTATTACAAAACATACTCGGTATACTCTGGTACTTGTCATCTCCGTTTCTCCCTCTGCAGTACAGGTGGAAGCAACGCAGGGTCTCTGTGCTACACTGGAATCTCCAGAGGAGGATGGGAGACGTGGTCTACTTGCTTTGCAGCTTCACGTGGCTGACACCAGAGCTCTGAGCCCAAAGGGAGGTGACCAACTCCTGAGCCACTCTCTAATGAACACTCAACGAAAAGCCTCTCCAAAACAAGTCACTTCAGAAACTTTTCCCCAACAAGCATAAGCCAGAAACACCTCGTCTGACTTTAAATAGCGGCACTGAGTTCATTCCTCATGGACTGAGAGTGGTTAGCTTAGACATGGATTGAGCCTGTCAGGTCTGAGTTAGAAAATCCTGGACCACACCAGATGCTTAGGATGTTTGACATCACTATGTAAGGACTACATATATTTCTTCTAATATGAACCGGAAAGTGGACTTTTGCATCATGTGGTGTTACAGAGATGTAATTTTTTTTAGAACTTGAAGGTTGGATTGGAACTGTGCAGACTCAAAATATTAACTCTGCATAGATGCTGCCAGACATGCTGAGTTTCTCCAGCATTTTCTGTCCTTGTTTGTTTTCTTTCAGATCGTGGTCAAAATCAGGCATTCACCTGCCCCATGTTGATGTTGATGTTTGTCACAGATTATGGAATGGTGAGGGTTGATTTCCTGTGTTGGATGGCTGGCTTGTAATACAGAGTGATGTGAACAGCCTGGGTTCAATTCCTGCACTGCCTGAGGTTACCATGAAGGACTCTCCTTCTCAATGTCTCCCCTCACCTGAGGTCAGGTGACCCTCAGGTTAAATCACCACCAATTGCCTCTCTCTCTAGTGAGAGTGCAACTCTATGTTCTGATAGGTCTCAGGCAGTGTTACCCATCAGGGCTGTGACAACTAACATTTCTGGGACTGTGCACTCAGAGAGGACACTTTCTAAGATGGAGACCTGCTCAGGCTCCACTATAAGTAGCCAGAAGTACTGTGTACATAACCTTTGCCACCCTGTACTTCTTGCAGTACCTTAATTAGAAGCATCGTGGAGCCCAATCTCGGTGTTTCTCATTTATTGCACTGTAGACTCATCTCTTCATCAAGATTTTGCAATTTCACATTTGTTCATTCTAGCAAAGAAGTGGGTGTCTTGGCTGAATTGACAATTGGCTGAATTCCAGAATAACGTGCTGCATTATTCAGGCATCTCCTGCAGTCCTGTAGAAAACCAATGAATATCATCTCTCAGGGAAAGTGATGGTATAAATCCCATGCATTGGCATATTCCGAAACAGATTGATCTGTTTGTGCAAGAAATGAATTGAATTTTGATTGACGTTTACTCAATCCGAGAACTTACACGGCAGCCATTCTGCCATCATACTCATGGGACAGTGTGTTCCTGGACCTGACCGGATCAAGGTCTGGTGCTGACCTGTACTCACCAAGTAGCTCTCTGCTCTATATTCACCTGCAAACTTGCAAGGGTAAATCCTGGCAATGGGTCAGGTGACTAGTTTCCCTTTATTCTTTCTAGGATGTGGCTATTGTTGACAATGTCGAAGAGTGTGGTGCTGGAAAAGCCCATCAGGCAGCATCCAAGGAGCAAGAGAGTGGACTTTTCGGGCATAAGCTCTTCATCAGGAATGTATTGCTGACAATGCCAGCATTTGTTGCCCAGCCTTACATATCGTGGAACCGTGTGGATCTGCATGGCCATTTCAGAGGACAGTTAAGAGTCAACCATGTCACTGTGGGTCTGGAGTCACATGTAGGTCAGACTGGGTAAGGAAGGCAGTTTTCTTCCCTAAAGGGCATTAGTGAATCAGGTGGGTTTTTCCCACAATTGATGATAGTTTCATAGTTACCGTTTATGAACATCTGGATAGGAATAATGTGATCAAGGATAGTCAGCATGGTTTTGTGAAGGGCAGGTCGTGCCTCACAAACCTTATTGAATTCTTTGAGAAGGTGACTAAGGAGGTAGACGAGGGTAAAGCGGTAGATGTGGTGTATATGGATTTTAGTAAGGCATTTGATAAGGTTCCCCATGGTAGGCTACTGAAAAAAATACGTAGGTATGGCATTGAGGGTGAGTTAGAGGTTTGGATTAGGAATTGGCTGGCTGGAAGAAGACAGAGGGTAGTAGTTGATGGTAAAGGTTCATCTTGGAGTGCAGTTACTAGCGGTATTCCGCAAGGATCTGTTTTGGGACCATTGCTGTTTGTCATTTTTATAAATAACCTG
>NC_057731.1:3444736-3449824 GCF_004010195.1 Chiloscyllium plagiosum | reverse complement strand
CATAGCTTTAAATTAAGGGGTGGTAGGTATAGGACAGATGTTAGGGGTAGATTCTTTACTCAGCGAGTCGTGAGTTCATGGAATGCCCTGCCAGTAGCAGTGGTGGACTCTCCCTCTTTATGGGCATTTAAGCGGGCATTGGATAGGCATATGGAGGATAGTGGGCTAGTGTAGGTTAGGTGGGCTTGGATCGGCGCTGTACTGCGCTGTATTTTTCTATGTTCTATGTTATATCCCAGATTTATTAATTGAATTTAAATTCCACCATTTGTTGTAGTGGGATTTGAACTCATATCCCCAGAGCACTAGCCTGAGCTTTTATATTACTTGTCCAGTGACATTAACACTGTCACCATCTTCCCCTAAAGGAGGATGTTGGGATCCTGACCCAAAATCACATTTAGGGGATTTAACTCCACACTCACATCCAAGTCCAACCACCCCCTCACAATGCCTGGAATCTTCCCTCCTCCTTTCACCTCCCACATCTCTCGGTTACTAGATCTCCCTCTCTTCAGGTGTTCCAGAATATTGCAGCAAGTTTAATCTCTCAGCTGTTTTTATTTCAGATTTCTAGCATCTGAACTTTTTAAAAATTTCTATTACCACCAGCAATGGACAATGGCTCAATGTTGGATGGGTCTTCATCTGAACATCGCAAAATCATGTCTTTTATTTTGCTGGGTCTTGTTTTGGATTTCTCTGACTGAAGTTCTCAGATGTCAGGACGGCTGCGAAGACCATTCTGGAACTTTCCACGGAGGGATAGAGATGAGCTGGAGTAAATTTGAGTCCTGGTCCCCAGCCCATTTCAGAGCAATGGGTATGCTGTCATTAATCAGGAATCATGGTTGGATTCAACCACCAAAAGACACTATTTCTTGACACGACAACTAACCACCCCTCAAAACATGGTCAATCATTTGAAGAATCGGCAAGCTTTTAAAGTTAGAAGTACTAAAAGTGGCACGGTGGCTCAGTGGTTAGCACTGCTACCTCACAGCGCCATGGACTCAGGTTCAATTCCCGCCTCAGGCGACTGACTGTGTGGAGTTTGCACATTCTCCCCGTGTCTGCGTGGGTTTCCTCCGGGTGCTCCGGTTTCCTCCCAAAATCCAAAGATGGGCAGGCCAGGTGAACTGGCCATGCTAAACTGCCAATTGTGTTCAGGGATGTGTAGGGTAGGGGAATGGGTCTGGGTGAGTTACTCTTTGGAGGGTCAGTGTGGACTTCTTGGGTCCAGACTGGGATCTAGTCTAATCTTGGCAAATAAGTCATCCCGGAGTATCAGATGACCTTAATTCGTCTGGCCCTACGTTATTGTAGATAATTAGTGCATACATTGCCCAAACCTCTCTGGTACCTTTTCAATGTCGTGGTGGCTCAGTGGTTAGCACAGTGGCCCCACAGCACCAGGGACCCAGGTTCAATTCCAGCCTTGGAGCTTGCACGTTCTCGCGGTGTTTGCATGGGTTTCCTCCTGCAGTCCAAAGATGTACAGGTTAGGTGGATGGGCTATGAAAAATGCAGGGTTACAGGGATAGGTTAGGGGGTGCACACCCTTCAGAAGGCCAGTGTAGACTTGATGGGCCAAATGGCCACTTTCCACACTGTAGTGACTCTATGATTCCAACCCTGCAGTTGTCCACTACAATTATTGACCCTGCAAATGAATATAATCCTTACAGTGTGGAAGCAAGCCATTTGGCCTATTGAGTCCACACTGTTTTTTTTCCAAACAGCATTTTTTCCAACCCAGACCCATTCCCCTATCGTATCCCTGTAACCCTGCATTTCCTATGGCCAATCCGCCCAACCTGCGCATCTTTGGATTGTGGGAGGAAACCAGAAAAAGCCCACACAAACAGGGGGAGAATGTGCAAAGTCCACAACAGAGAGTTGCCAGAGGCTGGGATCAAACCCGGGTCCCTTGTGCTGTGAGGCAGCAGTGCTAACCACTGAGCCACCATGCCGCACACAGATTTATTCAGACGTGTCAGAATGATGACCACACATACTTGCTGCAGTGGATGACTCATTCAGTGATTATCACGACACCCCTGTCTCCCCTAATGGTCTTACCTGGACCAAGACTAGTGGGGTAAGATCAGTCTGCTCCCATCCAAGAGATGGACTGAAGGTGAAGGCTAGACAGACTTGCACCATGATGCTCGATGTGAGTTGGAGCTAGGGCAACACTCAGTACAAACATTTACCGAAAGCCTCAAAGTTTGAGCAAGAAGGACCACCCTCAGAACTGAAGGATTCGGGTTGATTATGCAGCAAATCACAGTGACTGCAAAGTTCCCTGAGCATTTGAAATGCCACCTACAAACAAATTGACAACATTAAAAAGACACCAGCAACGCTACCCCAGGTCACAACACAGGAGTGAACAATACATAAGTGGCCTTGAAAAATATCTACCCAAGCAATGCTCAGTTTCTTGTTTAGTTGCGTGCACGCCTGAGGTTCTCAAAAGAAACGAGTTGATGGCATTGAGAAATGTTGTGCTTTAAATCGATAGGTGCAGATCAAAGTCAATGCAGGTTTGTGCCAAGTTACAGATGGCTGAGAGGATGCCTATCGATGACACCTGGATGGAGGAGCCAGATGTTGCAGTGTGCTGTTAAATCTCAGAGATCCCACAAGCAAATGGTGACAGCAAAGTGGGACAGCCTCAATGACATCCATAGGCATTGCTTGGTGAGTGGATGGAATGGCTTTTGACATCTTGCTGTCTGTTGTGTGAGACAGGCTAGGCCCAGATGCTGATGTGAGTCAATGTGACATTACCGTCTGCCCTGCACAGAGGCAAGTTGTTCCTGTTGAACCTTGTACATTTCACATAGTTCTGAATCATCCTACGCTCAGCCATTTCAGCAACATTACATTTAACATTGGCATAACTTAGTGCTAATTGAATCTGTGTGGGCCAGAGCACTCATTTGCAATTCTGAGCTGCATAGCAGTATGTGATATGGCTTAACAACAGACTGACTGCCCCAGCGGAGCTGTCAGTGTAGGTCCAGGGTTGAGGACAGTGTGGATCTCACTCATACCAACAGGCAATGGTCAAAGATGCTGTCCAGATGCTTAAGGACACAGTCCGTATTATTTTTGCCCCTTTGTTTTGAGTTCTTCAGAAAGGATTTACCAGCTGTACTCTCCAGCAAAGAGACTCGAGATGGCAGAAGCATACTTTCACAAATCACCTGGACCCAGGACAGAATTTTCCATCTGGTGTGCCTGCATTAAGAAAATGTAATTGGTAGATTTATCCATTTCAGAGGGTAACATTTGGGCTGTTTAGAAGACCGCAAACCCATGAGACACTCGTCCACCTGAAGTAATTATTCTCCTGTGTCTGAGTTGGTTAACTCCTGTATCTGAGTTGGTTAACTCCTGTATCTGAGTTGGTTAACACCTGTGTCTGAGTTGGTTAAGCCCTGTGTCTGAGTTGGTTAAGCCCTGTGTCTGAGTTGGTTAACTCCTGTCTGAGTTGGTTAAGCCCTGTGTCTGAGTTGGTTAACTCCTGTGTCTGAGTTGGTTAAACCCTGTGTCTGAGTTGGTTAAAACCTGTGTCTGAGTTGGTTAACACCTGTGTCTGAGTTGGTTAGCTCCTGTCTGAGTTGGTTAACGCCTGTCTGAGTTGGTTAAGCCCTGTGTCTGAGTTGGTTAACTCCTGTGTCTGAGTTGGTTAAGCCCTGTGTCTGAGTTGGTTAACTCCTGTGTCTGAGTTGGTTAGCTCCCATATCTGAGTTGGTTAGCCCCTGTGGCTGAGTTGGTTAGCTCCTGTGTCTGAGTTGGTTAGTCCCTTTGTCTGTGTTGGTTATCTCCTACGTCTGAGTTGGTTAACCCCTGTGTTTAAGTTGGTTAGCCCCTTTGTCTGAGTAGTTAACCCCTGTGTCTGAGTTGGTTAGCTCCTGTGCCTGAGTTGGTTAGCCCCTTTGTCTGAGTAGTTAACCCCTGTGTCTGGGTAGTTAAACCCGGTATCTGAGTTGGTTAGCCTCTGTTTCTGAGTTGGTTAGCTCCCGTGTCTGAGTTGGTTAGCCCCTTTGTCTGAGTAGTTAACCCCTGTGTCTGAGTAGTTAAACCCTGTATCTGAGTTGGTTAGCCTCTGTTTCTGAGTTGGTTAGCTCCCGTGTCTGAGTTGGTTAGCCCCTTTGTCTGAGTAGTTAACCCCTGTGTCTGAGTTGGTTTACCCCTGTATCTTAGTTGGTTAGCTCCTGTGTCTGAGTTGGTTAACCCCTGTGTCTGAGTTGGTTAACCCCTGTGTCTGAGTTGGTTAGCCCCTTTGTCTGAGTAGTTAACCCCTGTGTCTGAGTAGTTAAACCCTGTATCTGAGTTGGTTAGCCCCTGTGTCTGAGTTGGTTAGCACCTGTGTCTGAGTTGGTTAGCTCTTGTCTGAGTTGGTTAGCTCCTGTGTCTGAGTTGCTTAGCCCCTGTGTCTGAGCTGGTTAGCTCCTGTGTCTGAGTTGGGTTGCTCCTGTGTCTGAGTTGGTTAGCTCCTGTGTCTGAGTTGGGTAGCTCCTGTGTCTGAGTTGGTTAGCCCCTTTGTCTGAGTAGTTAACCCCTGTGTCTGAGTCCTGTGTCTGAGTTGGTTAGCTCCTGTGTCTGTGTTGGTTAGCTCCTTTGTCTGAGTTGGTTTGCCCCTGTGTCTGAGCTGGTTAGCTCCTGTGTCTGAGTTGGGTTGCTCCTGTGTCTGAGTTGGTTAGCTCCTGTGTCTGAGTAGTTAACCCCTGTGTCTGAGTTGATTAGCTCCTGTTTCTGAGTTGGTTAACCCCTGTGTCTGAGTTGGTTAGCTCCTGTGTCTGAGTTGGTTAGCCCCTTTGTCTGAGTAGTTAACCCCTGTGTCTGGGTAGTTAAACCCTGTATCTGAGTTGGTTAGACTCTGTTTCTGAGTTGGTTAGCTCCCGTGTCTGAGTTGGTTAGCCCCTTTGTCTGAGTTGGTTATCTCCTACGTCTGAGTTGGTTAACCCCTTTGTCTGAGTAGTTAACCCCTGTGTCTGAGTTGGTTAGCTCCTTTGTCTGAGTTGGTTAACCACTGTGTCTGAGTTGGTTAGCTCCTGTGTCTGAGTAGTTAAC
>NC_057731.1:3410525-3442325 GCF_004010195.1 Chiloscyllium plagiosum | reverse complement strand
CCTTTTTCTGAGTAGTTAACCCCTGTGTCTGAGTTGGTTAGCTCCTGTGTCTGAGTTGGTTAGCCCCTGTGTCTGAGTTGCTTAGCTCCTGTGTCTGAGTTGGTTAGCCCCTGTCTGAGTTGGTTAGCCCCTTTGTCTGAGTTGGTTAGCTCCTGTGTCTGAGTTGGTTAGCTCCTGTCTGAGTTGGTTATCTCCTGTGTCTGAATTGGTTAGCCCCTGTCTGAGTTGGTTAGCCCCTTTGTCTGAGTTGGTTTACTCCTGTGTCTGAGCTGGTTAGCTCCTGTCTGAGTTGGTTATCTCCTGTGTCTGAGTTGGTTAGCCCCTGTCTGAGTTGGTTAGCTCCTGTGTCTGGGTTGGTTACATGTACCATGAGGCCTTGTCCGTTACGGAGCACAGAGATTCCATAGCCAGTCACAAATCTGTGATGGGTGTGTCACCATGAGAAAAAATGTTGCAGTTTGCCTCACTGTCTCTTGGTTAAAAAGTGGAAGCAGAGACCAGTGTTCCTGCTCCTGACACCAACGTTTCACACACAATTCCTGAAAGTTGCCACCCAGGTTTGTCGGGTTGTTACGAAGGCATACGCTGTGTTAGCTTTTATTGGTAGAGGGATTGAGTTTCGGAGCCATGAGATAGCTGTACAAAACTCTGGTACGGCCGCAATTGGAATATTGTGTACTGCTCTGGTCACCGCATTATAGGGAGGATGTGGTAGCTTTGGAAAGGGTTCAGAGGAGAGTTACCTGGATGTTGCCTGGTATGGAGGGAAGGTCTTATGAGGAAAGGCTGAGGGAGTTGAGGCTGTTTTGATTAGAGAGAAGAAGGTTGAGAGGTGATTTAATAGAGACATACAAGCTAATCAGAGGGTTAGGTAGGGTGGTCAGGGAGAGCCTTTTTCCAAGTATGTTGATGGTGAGCACGATGGGACATAGCTTTAAATTGAGGGGTGATAGATATAGGACAGATGTCAGAGGTAGTTTCTTTACTTAGATTATCCTGCTCTTCAGATGCTGCCTCTCCGACTGTGCTTTTCCAGCACCATACCTTTTGACTCTGATCTCCAGCATCTGCAGTCCTCATTTTCCCCGAGTTGATTTTAACCTCATTGCAAAGCCTCTTCCAATGATGTCTACTTGAAGAAGTTCTCCTCCTCCCTCAACAAGGATCTCAATGAGTCCCTCTCTCTCTCTCTCTCTCTCTCTCCCTGCACCCCCCAGGTCATTTCCTCTACCCTAAAACTCTTCAGCCACATCCTGAAGCAGAATCGTTACTACAGCTGCATCTCCTTCCTCAGCGCCTGAACGGCTTGTGCCTGCAACATTGATTTTCCAGCTCCTCGGATGCTGCCTGACCTGCTGTGCTTTTCCAGCACCACACTCTCGATCCAGCATCTGCAGTCCTCACTTTCTCCTATCTGACTGCGGTGGCCAATGTACTGACCGCGACTGATTACCATTTCATTACAAATTTTCTTTCTGGATTTTCTATTTGTCATAATTTTCCTTCATTTTAAAACGTCATCCAATGGAGAAAAAGGTCTCCACACGACTGCTGCGTTGTCACGTCTACTCAAACCTCTGTGACAGGTTGATTGGTCAAGGCTAATTTTGTTCTCCTCCTACTTCCTGTAAGTGGAAGTCCTTTAGGGCTTGCTCCAATTCTGTCAGTAGTCACCCGTTCAAAAAACAGGGAGATCAACATTGATATCTCCCACCCAGGGTGTGCCCTTGCCACCCATGGTACTTCCTCTTGACTGTTAGAACATAGAACATTACAGCTCAGTACAGGCCCTTCGGCCCTCAATGTTGAGCCAACCTGTGAAACCAATCTGAAGCCTATCTAACCTACACTATTCCATTTTCATCCACATGTTCATCCAATGACCATTTAAATGCCCTTAAAGTTGGTGAGGCTACTATTGTTACATGCAGTGCATTCCAAGCCCCTACTGCTCTCTGAGTAAAGAAACTAACTCTGACATCTGTCCTATATCTATCACCCCTCAATTTAAAGCTAGGTCCCCTCGTGCCAGCCATCACTATCAGAGGAAAAAGGCTCTCACTGTCCACCATGTCTTACCCTCTGATTATCTTATATATCTCAATTAAGTCACCTCTCAACCTCCTTCTCTCTAACGAAAACAGCCTCAAGTCCCTCAAGCTTTCCTTGTAAGACCTCCCCTCCATACCAGGTAACATCCTAGTAAATCTCCTCTGCACCTTTTCCAAAGCTTCCACATTCTTCCTATAATGTGGTGACCAGAACTGTACACAATACTCCAAGTGCAGCCGCACCAGAGTTTTGTAAAGCTGCAGCATGATCTCATGGTTCCGAAACTCTATCCCTCTCCCAATAAATGCAAACACACTGTCTGCCTTCTTAACAACCCTATTAACCTGGGTGGCAGCTTTCGGGGATTGATGTACATGAACACTGAGATCTCTCTGCTCATCTACACGACCAAGAATCTTACCATTAGCCCAGTACTCTTCATTCCTGTTGCTCCTTCCAAAGTGAATCACCTCACACTTTCCCACAATAAACTCCACTTGCCACCTATCAGCCCAGCTCTGCAGCTTAACTGCTCCTCGGATGCTGCTTGAACTGCTGTGCTCTTCCAGCACCACTAATCCAGAAGCTTATTTAAGTCCCTGTGTAACCTACAACATCCTTCAGCATTATTCACAACTCTACTAACCTTAGTGTCATCCACAAATTTACTAACCCAACCTTCTGTGGCCTCATCTAGGTCATTTATAAAATGACAAACAGCAGTGGATCCAAAACAGATCCTTGCAGCACACCACTAGTAACTGAGCTCCAGGATGACTATTTCTCATCAACCACCACCCTTTATCTTCTTTCAGCTAGCCAATTTCTGATCCAAACTACTAAATCACCCTTAATCCCATGCCTTTGTATTTTCTGCAATAGTGTACCATGGGGAACCTTATCAAATGCCTCACTGAAATCAATACACACCACATTAACTGTTTTACCCTCATCTACCTGTTTGGTCACCATCTCAAATAACTCAATGAGGTTTGTAAGGCATGACCTACCCTTCACGAAACCGTGTTGACTATCCCTAATCAACTTATTCCTCTCTGGATGATTATAAATTCTATCTCTTATAAACTTTTCCAAACTTTACCTAAACTGAGATAAGCCTCACTGGTCTATAATTGCCAGGGTTGTCTCTACTCCCCTTCTTGAACAAAGGAACAACATTTGCTATCCTCCAGTCTCCTGGCACTATTCTTGTAGACAATGATGACATAAAGATCAAAGCCAAAGGCTCGGCAATCTCCTCCCTGGCTTCCCAGAGAATCCTAGGGTAAATCCCATCCAACCCAGAGGACTTTTCTATTTTCACAGGGAGGCCAGTATGTGGTAATCAGCAGGAGGTTTCCTTGCCCATTTTTAACCCAAAACCATGAGACATCGTGAGGTTTGGAGTCAATGTTCAGGACTCCCAGGGGAACTCCTTTCCGACTGTCTACCACTGTGCTGCCAAATCTGCTGGGTCTGTGCGGTCGATGGGACAGGATGCACCTAGGGATGATGATTGAAGAACTATAATCTGGTTGTAAGGTATAATTCCATGGGAGTAACAACATTGAAACATAGAAAATAGAAGCAGGAATGGGCCATTTGGCTCTTAAAGCCTGCACTATCATTCAATATGATCATGGCTGATCATGCAATCTCAGTATCCCATTCTCATCCTCTCCCCATACTCCTTGCTCCCTTTAGCCGCAAGGGCACTGCCCAGCTCTTTAATATATCTAATGAACTGGACGCCAACAGCTCCCTGTGGAACAATAGCCAGCATTGACCTTGATCTGACACATGATTGGCTAAAACGTTGCTTAGCACCAATTATTGATGGTTTCAGTTTCCTGAATTAGTTAACTTGACCCTGAAGATCACATTTGCTCTGTTGAAAACGTATGACTGTCTTCTTGTGGGACAGAATTCCACAGGTTCACAACTCTCCTAGTGAAGAAATTCTTCATCATCCCAGTCCTGAATGGGTTACCCCTTATTCTGTCACTGACCTCCCTACTCTGGATTTCCCCAACATTGGGAACATTCCTCCCACATCTAGCCTGTCCAGCCCCATCAGGATTTTATGTGTTTCCATGAGCTCTCCCCTCATTCTTCTAACCTTCAGCGAGTGCAAGCCCAGTCGATTCAGTCTTTCTCCATACGTCAGTCAATATGACTGCATCAAGCTTGGGGCACTGTTATTGAATCGCTGAGTGGGGGTGTGAGGGAAGTGGGGGGCGGGGGGGTCAGTGATTCTTCTTGACTGTGGTCAAATGCTGATGCTGAGAATCCTGGAGACACCAAGGAAATGTGAATTTTCATCTCTGTGTGAAATATTGGCAGAAACCAAAGTGATCAGGCTTTTTCATGTTTTAATGAAATCCTGGCCCATCTGAACAGAAACTCAGAAAGTCACTTTGGTCCGGTCACTTTTCTGGCCTTGATGTAACAATTTTGGACGTTAATAATTTTATTTATTAATAAGTTGTTTTTTTGTGATGTTCTAAACCTTTGAGCTTGATATGCATTGATGTCGACTTTCAGTTCCCACTGCCTGCTTGCTCATTATAAAGGGCTGCATTCTGCTGCTCACCATCAAGAGAGTGACAACGTGATGAAGGAAACAGTGTCATCAGTTCAGTCTTGTCTCTGACAACAGCCAGCATTGACCTTGATCTGACACATCATTGGCTAAAACGTTGCTTCAGCACCAGTTGTTGACGGCTTCAGGTTTCTGTATTAGTCAACATGACCCTGAAGATCACAACATTTGCTCTGTTGAAAACGTATGACTGTCTTTCAGCATGTTACCTTGAAAACTAAGATTGAAAACGTTCATTCGCTGCTCTTTCATGGTCTTAGTCGACTGACACAGCACAGTGACCTTGCCCTGTAATAAATAACCAACATTAAATCACAGTCAAGTTCTATTTGTGCCAATCTATGGACAAACGTAGTCCTGCACAAGAGGGCACCACAATGAGAAAGGTTGAGTGAGATTCCCGATTAGAACAAAAATCAAAAGATTGATAGATTTCTGGTTAAATATTTCAAGACTGCAGTTCCAATACACCATCCACAACATTTACCCCCTCCAACAGTCAGTAGCAGTGGTGTGGTCAGGTGACCTATGACCTCCAGGATTGTTTGAGAAATATTGATATTTTTTCATGACCGTGGATGAAAACTGGGAGCCAAGTTTAAACCGAGCTGGCCTCTACAACTTGAAAGCCGCAGAGCTGGAACAGACAATATCCATGTAGCCAGGCCTTGGACAGTCAATGTCCCATTGAAACCAGACAGACCTGGCACTGACTAGCCTGGTGCTAATGGTCACAGTGTTTCAGAATGAACTGCTGGTTACATCTCCAGTGAAGGTCCTTTGTTTGAAGAATGTTATGCAGACTTGGTGGCACCCAGCTCAGCAGGAGGCCAGAGGTATAGCATGACAAGGACAGCACTTGACAGCTGAAGGTTCAGAACCAGGTTCTGCAAAATGGTCACCTTATTGGATCTCCCTGCCCCTTCCCTGATGCCAGCATTGGACACAGGCCACAGATTTATGAGAAGGGGATGTAGAGGGAGATAGAAGGGACAACCTGGAACCCAGCTCGCTCGGCTTTTTGTATCTTCTTCATACGTACGTCCAGAGAGCACCTTTGACCAGCAGCCAAAGCATCTCCAGACCCTTGTACCTCAGGGTGAGCATCATTAGACTGACCAAACCGAGAGAGAGCTACCTCAGTAAGACAACCCGAAGACCAGAACCAGCCCTGAATGACAGGGGAAGCCCAAATTGATGACTGCAGAACCTGAAACATCAGCCAGTCCTCAAAGACCAAGGAACAGCCTGTCACAGCCTTGTTGGGTGGGTATGACCAATCCTTTCAGACAAACAGCTCATGTATAGTGGGAGGGACCTGTGGGTAGCGAATCCTTGGAAGTGTTTGTGTGTAAGAAGTAGACGGCTAGTGTGAATTTGAGACTTTACTTAGAGATTTACTGAAGAATCCTGTAAAGAGATTGATAGAGTTTTATTAAGGTATAATAGAAGAATCTGATTAATGTTGCTTCTCCTTGATAAAGTGTTCAATAAAGTTGTGTTGGATTTCCCCCCGACTCATGTCCCCTTTGCCTGTCTCACCACATAGCACCTGAGTTAAAAAGGGTGACTGCAACCTGGTTAAGGTTAGCGAGTTACATTTACTCACCATTTCGCTTCACAACACAAAGATACACTCTCATACCAAGGCTTCCCCAAAAGAACCTTTCAAAACACCCAGAACAAAGGCAGCAGCTAGATGTAAGTACCTTAGAGATTCCCTTCAAGCCAGATGTCATTCCGAGGTGGAACACTCCTCCATAGTTTCTAAGACAACCAGAACTCCCTTCCTAACTTCATTGTGGGTGTCTCTGGACCCCAAGGACTGGAACAGTAAAGAAGGTAGCTCACCACCACCTTCTTTGGGACAATTACAGATTGGCAAGAAATTCTAGCCCAGTCAGCAACACCTACACCCATGAAAGTATAAGTTTTAAAATGCCAGATTTGGAGGCACGTGGAGATCCTGGAGGTTTCTGGGAATGCAGGAGGTTATACAGAAAGGGATGTAATAGGAGCTAAATTAAATACCCTCTAAAAACACTGTAGACTTTGTCATTCAAGCATGTTCTATTGGCCGAACCCATCAGCAGGGATCAATGTTTGTGGCAAACATCTTAAAGCTTGTCTGTGAGACCTAATGTTCTTTGCAATATATAAATGGTGACTAGGGGTGAGTGGGTTCTACATTATAGCTGGAATAGGTGTTACTTTGACCAGAAGCAGTGAAATGAGGGCAACGTATGATGATAATGCCATGGCTTTAAGAAGTGTATTTGGTCCGGGTTTTCTTTTATGAAGAGGGGTTGAGATGGAGATGGTGGACTTGTCTGTTCCTAGCTCATAATGAGAGATCATTCACTTGAAGCATTGACTCTGCTTCTGCTTTCACAAATGCTGCTAGATATTAAATATTTCTTTTTCTTCTTTCAGTTTTCCAGCATCTGCTGTTCTTTCAATTAGTTTTTTTTTAATTCAATTCAAAATGGCACAGGAACAGGCCCCCTGGCCCACTAAGCCAGAACTGATTCTAATCCTTATTTAGACCCCTACTTATTGCCCAGGCATAGTTTCTATTCCTCTGTTCACCTCTTGTTCATATGTTTAACTGGGGAAGATGGTGGTGTAGTGGTCCCAGAGGTCCAGGCTAGTGCTTTGATTATCAAATTCCACCAGGGAATTGAATTCAATTCATAAATCTGTGATTGACTGTGAAACTATCATTGGTGAAAAACCCATTTGGTTCACTAATGTTCTTTAGTGAAGGAAATCCATTGTCATCACCTGGTCTGGCCTCCACAATACTTCAGATTGACAGCCATGTCACTCGCTCTGTGAAATGGCTATTCAGTTCAGGGGCAGCAACAATTGTTGATCCGTCCTGCATATGCCAACTCTCACCCAGAGAGTGTGGGTTAAGTATTCCCACTCACACACACATTCCTCACAGCCTCTTGGAGTTTCCATCTGGAATTTGGACTCGACATCTCTGGGCTATAATCCCTACATACATATATACACCCACAGAGTTTTATTATGTTGGAAACAGGTTTATAAGGTACATGCTTTGTGCCAATACTGCTGTCTCCTTAGACTGTGCTGCTTGCATGAGATCATTGTCCACTCATGGATTCTGTGATCCATGGGGTCTGGGTGTATCTACTGTACACTTAATACTGCTCTACCTACCAAGACTATTCCCCCCTCTGTGTCTACTGTACCCCTGTGCTTTATCTTATTTCAGTGTAACTGCTGTCTGACTCTCAGTTCTGTGAACTCTCTATTTAATTCTAACACGTAGAATAGCGGTTCTGGCTCTCCAGTACAGATCCTCTATTCCTGTCTTCTTAGAATCTTGATAGTGTGTGACCATTACATGTCAGAGTTAGGTACATTGTCATTGGTAACATATTCCTCTTTCTCCTACGATCATCCCCTCCATGCTTGGGGTCAGCATTGTGATCCCACTATCTACTCATTGCTGCCAAACCTCTGTGCCCACCTTTATGATAATGGTCTGCACCCATTTGCTTATTTATCCTTTGGGGAGGACGGTGATGGATTTCCAAAAGAATCATGTGTTGGCAGCTTGTAGGACAATTGCTTCATTTCTTTGAAAATAATTACACAGATAAATCTCTCTGTGTGAGCTGTTTTAACCAGGCTTGAATTGATGGCTATTGTGACAGTCTTGTAAATTCAGATCCAAGCCAGTCAGTGAGACAGAAACCAACACATCTGCCTTTATGGATAGAGTTTATTAACTACTCCACAGTACAGTATTTGTCACAGAGTAGACCCATCTGCCCCTCTGCTTTATGGATATTTTCTAATTAACTTGCTCAGAGATGTTATAACATCTCTGGGACTGCGCAGGTTACTCTTCGATGTGGACTTGTTGGGCAGAAGGGCCTGTTTCCACACTGTAGGGAATCTAAAAAAAAGCTCTGAAGCAGGTGGGGCTGGAACCCAAGCCTCCTGGCTCAGAGGCAGGGACACTACCACTGTGCCACATGATCTCTCTGCTCCCTATTATTTAATTAATGACAATCATCTACTTAACTACACATTACATTACCAAGCCTCCTTAATAAAGCCAATAACTAATTGAATGACTAATTTTGCTTGAGTAATATAATTTGTTCTCGATAACCATAGAGTTTCAACAAATTTTGAAAACATTTTCCTAGGCTTCTGAGTTTCATTGGGCAGTTAAATTTCTGGATGAACCTTAACTCTGACCCCACCAAACCTTCAGGAGATAAAACATTCCTTATCAAAAACCAGGGTATCATTTGGTCTGTATTTTCTCAGTTTTTTTGATGAGCTTTCCCTTGTCACAGCTTAAAAGAAATTTGTGTACATACTTTGCGTACAGAATCTGTTGCCTTGAATATGGGGCTTTGAGGGGTAAACTCGATAATCCAAATGTGTTAATCCTTGTGTTTTAATGAGGGACTCAGAAACAAGCTCTTAAAAGTAGATTGAAGACACATACCGAAGCATCACTTTGGAAGGCAACACATTGTCAAAACAGATGCAGTGGAGACCAACAATGGGATGGAGTCCAAGCAGGAAGTATGGTTGAGGAAGTGCAGTCAAGGTAACTGTGGGAATTGGTGGGTTTGTAATGTGTGAACAACCTAATGTCAGAATTGGAGGAAGAGGTGTCAAGTAAGGGAGGGAGAGTCAGAGATGGACCTGACTACGCCATGCAGGACAAAGCAACGCCTTTACTTGGTATCCCATCAATATTAAAAGATCTTTAATCTTCTTCTGTGGTCCTTACAGAACCTTTGGTGGGGGCTTCTGCTTGCCTGATATAGAGAAACAAAATCCTTGCAGTACAGGCTGCAGTCAGACTTTAAAGAGATCTAACACCAGTTTCAGGCCAATTTCAGGATAACACCAGGATGACCTAACCACAAGAGGAGTGGGAGAGGCTAATTAAAATGCAAATAAGACATTCTACATCATCAGCAATGTCAAATCACATGATGACCTGAACAGCTAGGGGATGGTTCTGTATAGAAGTCTCATGTAAACTTTGGCCTTGTAAATACTGAGAAGACAATGTTCAATATAACATGGTACCTGGGGAGTTCTCCATCAACTCCCATCACAGACACATGGCATGGTGTATCAGTGGTTAGCTCTGCTGCCTCGCAGCACCAGGGGCCCGCGTTCAATTCTAAACTTGGGCGACTGTCTGTTTGCACATTCTCTCCATGTCCGAAGATACGTAGGTTAGATGGATTGGCTGTGCTAAATTGCCCTGTAATGTCCAGGGGTGTGTAGGTCAGGTGGATTAGCCATGGGAAAATGTAAGGTTACAGGAATAGGATCTGTAGTGGTATCAGGAATATTTCCTGTTGTGTTGTTAATGTGATTGCCCCTACGAGGCATTCTGCTCCACCTCATCATGCTGCCCTTTAGTGTGAGGGGAATACTGTAGGCGAGGGATACAATGACATGGGTTAGTGGCTATTCTTCACATTCTTCCTGAAAATCATGGAGGTGAAAGGCCAAGAAGGAATCCTGTGGTCTTTTTGCATCGGGTAATGGTACTGAATTGGTTAATGCTCACATCCCATTGGCTCCACCCATTCTAATGATGCCATGCACAGTGTGTGGGTGAAAGCATATAGTAAGTGAGTGATACAGCACAGAAACAGGCTCTTCGGCCCATCATGTCCATGGCAAACAACAAACGCTTTGGAGGGTTGGTGCAGACTTGCTGGGCTGAATCACCTCTTTCTGCACCACAGACAATGAGAATCACCCAAGGAAAGGGCACTCCATATTTCGATTTCGAAGTTTTGGTGTCTTCAATAGAGCAAGTGTCAAAGAATGTTGCACATGATAGGAATACAGATCGTGATGTGGCAGCAGCGCTTATTGTTCTTGATCCAAGGCTGCATGATTTATTCAATCATACTTCAAAAGGCTGGAAAATAATACCAGCACGCAGCTCTATGTCTGAAAGTCTGCTGTGAACTCCCATCACACAGAGCTTTCCTCTGGAATTGTAGATGATAACCAGAACTAAGAGCCTCAACGCTGTGCTGCATGAGTCTGTTGTGTTATCGGGAATATTTCTTGTCGTGCTGTTAACGTAATTGCCTCTAAGAGGCATTCTGCTCTACCTCATGATGCTGTACCTTTCAGTGTGAGGAGAATACTGTAGGGGAGGGGTACAATGACATGGGTTAGTGGGTATTCTCCACATTGTTCCTGAAAATCATGGAGGTGAAAGGCCAAGAAGGTTTTGTTTGCATCGGGCAATGGTACTGAATGGGTTAATGCTCACGTCCCATTGGCTCCACCCATTCTAATGATACCATGCAAAGTGTGTGGGTGCAAACAAGGAGTTCTAGTCATAGACTCAGTGAGTGATACAACATAGAAATAGGCCCTTTGGCCCACAATGTCTATGTCATCCAACAAACACCAAGTGACACTAATCCCATTTTCCTGCTCTTGGTTCATGGCCTACTATGCTCTGACATTTTAAGTGCTCATTAGGATGCTCCTTAAACATTGCGAATGTACCTGTCTCCACCACCCTCTCAGGGAACCCGTTCCGTTTTTCTACCACCTTCTGGTTGAACCTCTCTTCCACAGATCTCATCTAAACCACTTATTCCTCACCGTAAGCCTATGCTCTCTGGTCTTAGACACGTCTGCCCTGAGGAAAAGATTCTCACAATCTACTCTGTCTCGCATAATTTTATCAACTCAATCAGATTGCCCCCTCAGCCTCTTGTGCTGCAGGGAAAACAAACCCAGCCTATCCAGTCTTTCTTGATAACTGAGACTTTCCAGCCCAGGCAACATCCTGGCTAATCTCCTCTGCACTCTCTCCAGTACAAACATGTCCTTCCAATAGTGTGGCGACCAGAACCACAGACAATATTCCGTCTCTGGCCTAACCAATGTTTTATAAAGTTGTACCAACACTTCCTTTTCTCCTATCTTCTATGCCCAGGCTAATGAAGAAAAGCATCCACATGCCTTCTTCACCAGCTGTCCATCTGTGTTGACACCTTCAAGGATCAAAGGACTTGTACACCAAGGTCCCTTTGTTGCACAGTACTCCCTAGGATCCTACCATTCATTGAGAGTATCCTTCCCTTTTTGCTGAAATGTATCACACAGTTATTGAGATTAAATTCCACCTGTCATTGCTCTGCCAAATTTACCAGCTGATCAATATCCGACTGTAACCTGAGACCATCCTCCTCAGGATCAACAACAGAACCAATTTTTAATTTTGATTTGATTTTGATTTGATTTGATTTGATTTATTATTGTCACATGTACTTGAGTACAATGAAAAGTTTTGTTTTGTGAGTGGTACGGGCAGATCATAGCAACCAGATCATTGGGTGCTTAGACATAGCATAGGCATCATCTGCAAACTTACTAAATATACCTTCTATATTTACATTTAAGTTATCAATGTATACAGTGAATAATACGGTCCCAACACTGATCCCTGTGGTATATCGCTGGCCACAGACTTTCAATCATAAAATCATCCTTCCACCATCACCTCCTCTCTCTTAATTGGAGCTAATTTTGGATCAATTTTGCCAACTTGCCTTGAATCTCATTGTCTCTTATCTATTGAAGAGAGCAGATGTATCTGTGCCAACTCCATAAAGTCTTGGTAATTATCCCTGCACAAATTTGGTTGTATTTATTGCTAACACGCAATAAACCTTCCTGTATTCCAAGAACTATCTAGTTCCTCTTCCGTGCATACACTATAGTGATACATCCTCAAGCATTAATCATTAAATTGACCTAAGACAAAGCCAAGACAAAGGTGGATTGATGACATTGAACTACTCTGAATAACCTCTGAGGCAGCACTGCTGCCTTGCAGTGCCAAGGACCGGGTTTGATTCCCATCCTCGGGTGACTGTCTGTGTGGAGTTTGTACATTCTTCCTGTATCTGCGTGGGTTTGCTCTGGTTTCCTCCCACAGTCCAAAGATGTGCAGGTCAGATGAATTGGCCATGTTAAATTGCCCATAGTGCTAGGCGCATTCATCACGGTTAAATATAGGGTAGGGGAATGGGTCTGGGTGGGCTACTCTTCGGAAGGTTATTGTGGACCTGTTGGGTTGAATAGCCTGTTTCCATACTGTAGTGAATCTAATCAAACCTGTAACCAATAGCACGCACGGGTAGACGTGCCAAGTACCGCATGATGCCAGGAGTGGTCATCAGGGAATATACCACAGAGATCTCAGGGGTTAGGGTTTGTAGACTGTCAATAGATTCCCTATTGATACCTTGATGAACACTTCTTAACAAATCAATGTTCATTTGAGCATGTGGTTTTCTGTAAGCATTTTTCAATAGTCGATTTCCTTAAACATTGAATGCCTCTCTTATTAAATACTGAGCTGTACCAGATACCATAAATGTCAGAATTTCACCTTTTATACAGGAATATTTGGACACAACATATTTTAACTGTTACACCATTGTATTTGTCTAAATATTTATACAATTTTGAGCATAAAGTACGATATTTATTTCCTGCAACAGTTTCTGTCATGTTGTCTCCAAATCCTGTCTTCCATGCAGAACATTATCATTTTATGATGTCTCTAGCCTTCCAGTTCTGCTTTCAAGGGAACTGGCACTGTTCTGCACAACACTGCTCTTTTCAAGTCCCTGAAAACCAAGAAATCCCCCTGATCCACTGAAGCTGGGCTATAATATTTTGAATTAGATGCCGATGAGGAAATGGAGGCCACCCCTATATGGACTTTCAAACGAGGAGTGAAAAGTGACTCACCATCTAGTGGTGCGGCTGATGTACCGTGGGGAAACATTGCAGTCAGCTGACCAGGGTCTGAGGTTCGGACAAAACACAAGCCAACAGCAGCCGATATTTTTACCGGCTACAGCTCCACAGGGATGGAATGAGGATTGGCAGAATTTGCCACATGTAAGGAAGACCTGTGCCCTATGATGCCAGTGCCAACTTTGGGGAGGGGGTCCATTCAGTGAGCTGTTCGTGTTTTGTATGTGATCCCCTGCCCAAAAGGGGTGCCAGTATATCCTCACCATCATAGGCACAGCTCCACACTCCCAGAGGCTGTTTCCCTGAGAACCACATCCATCCACACAGTGGGGGAGGGAATGAACTCGGATCTTCACCCAGTGTGGTCTGTCCATCGAGATCCAGTCAGAACGGGAAATCATGGGAGTGACCTAGTGGAAGTCTTTCACGCATCACCCACAATCAAGGAGGATTGGGGGGGGTTGGTCACTCAGACGTGCTGCCAGATGCTGAAAACAATGATCAGGGCACACTGCCATAAGTAACCCCAATGACTGGGAACGAGGGATGGATTTCCTTCAGTTCACAACCAGCGACGCAGCCAATTTGTCCCCAGAGTCTACTCTATTTATATTAGTTCACAAACATCATGTGTGAGAGCCTCTGGAAGTAATCAAGGAATGGTTTCTTGAATAGAAGCAGTTAAAGAGGACATTTACCAGGATGTTGACAGGAATGGAGGGTTTAAGTGAAAGGTTGGATAGTTTGGGACTTTTTTGACTAGAGCGTAGGAGGTTGAGGGGTGATCTTATACACGCCTCAGGTTTATAAAATCATGAGGGGCATGGATAAGGTGGATGGCAGGTGTCTTTTCCCTAGGGTGGTAAATTTCAAGATTAGGGGACATATTTTTCAGGTGAGAGGAGAAAATTTAAAAAAGACGTGAGGGGCAATTGTTTTACACAGAGAGTGGTTCATGTGTGGAATGAACTGCCAGAGGAAGTGGTGGATGTTGGTACAGTTGCAATATTTAAAAGACATTTGGATAAAGGCATGAACAGGAAAGGTTTGGAGGGATATGGGCAATCACAGGCAGGTGGGCCTAGTTTAGTTTGGGCTTATGAAGGGTCTGTTTCCATGCTGTATAACTCAGTGGGGATGTCTCAATGTTAAAGGATGGAACCTGAATTCCGAGAACATCTCTCATGACCCAAGGAACCCTCCCAGACAATGACATGTCAGTGCCCATATTTATCAGCCTATGTGTTGGTGCTGCTACCAACACCAGATGAACCTTTAAAGGCCAAGTTCACCATCTCCTATAGAGTTGTGAAGAAGCTCAGGGAAATGGATGATCTAACTGAGACTCAAGGTCGAGGTAAAAAACAAATCGATATCATATTGACATGATAACACAGCGTCACCAACACAGAAAGGGACTAGTTGTTCTATTGGAGATGAGGATAGCAGTGGGGATTGGAGGGTTTGAGCTACAGGGAGGGGCTGAATAGACTGGGGCTGTTTTTCCTGGAGTGTCGGAAGCTGAGGGGTGATCTTATAGGGGTTTATAAAATCATGAGGGGCATGGATACAGTGAATAACCAATGTCTTTTTCCTCAGGTGGGAGAGTCCAAAACAAAAGTGCATAGGTTTAGGGTGAGAGAGGAGAGATTTAAAAGGCATCTGAGGCACAGTGTTTTAGCGTAGAGGGTGGTGCACTTATGGAATGAGCTATCAGTGAAAGTGATGGAGGCTGGTACAATTACAACATTTAAAAGACATCTGGATGTGTACTTGAATAAGAAGGGTTTAGAGGGATATGGGCCAAATTCTGGACGAGATTAATTTGGTATATCTGGTCGGCATAGACAAGTTGGACCAAAGGATTTGTATAACGCTATGACTCTCTGAGTTTAGAGTTAAAAATCACACAACACCAGGTTATAGTCCAACAGGTTTATTTGGAAGCACTAGCTTTCAGAGTGCTGCTCCTTCATCAGGTGGTTGTAGTGAATAAGATTATAAGACACAGAATTCTCCACAACAACCTGATGAAGGAGCGGCGCTCCGAAAGCTAGTGCTTCCAAATAAACCTGTTGGACTATAACCTGGTGTTGTGTGATTTTTTTTTTACTATGTACACCCCAGTCCAACACCAGCATCTCCAAATCTATTAACCCCATCCGATCTAGCTAACCAATCCAGAAATACTCGCAAACTTTGATAAACATATGGATGAAAATGGAATAATGATGGGCTTCAGATTGATTCCACATGTCGACGCAACATCACGGGCCGTAGGGCCTGTACTGTGCTGTAATGTTCTATGACTCCTTATTCACCCACCTCAGTGCAGAACAGAGAGCAGACTTAATGAGGGTACTCACTACATTCATGGGTTTATGCTGAGGTAATCTCCACCACCTTAGCTCGACATGATGTGGATGTGGGACAGGTCCCTCCCATTGTGCAGCATCCCTATTGAGTAGATCCAGCAAAGCTGGCCTAGGTTCAGGAGGAGACTAGCTACAATAGGAGCACCAACTCATAAGTCTAGTGGCAGGAGTGGGATCTCCTCAACTGGCTTCACGAAGCTCTGCACTGATTACTGAGAAGTCATGGCCAGAGCTGACTCCTACCCAATAACCCTGCTGCAAGATTGCATCAACATTTCGGGCATAAGCTCTTCATCGGGAAACAGGATTCCTGATGAAGGGCTTATGCCTGAAACATCGACTCTCCTGCTCCTCAGAAGCTGCCTGACCTGCTGTGCTTTTCCAGCACCACACTCTTGACTCTGATCTCCAGCATCTGCAGTCCTCACTTTCTCCTAAGACACTGTGTACACGCACATGTGTGTATGTGTGTGAGTGTGTGCACATGCACATGTATGTATCTGTATGTGCGTTTGTTGTTTGATAAACTTAATTCTCTTGTTATGAAATGAGAATGGGTCTCATTTGAAGCATCCAGTGGTGGAAGTGATACACTGATGGATGAGTACTTATGGACCTTTTCATTATAACATGTATCTTTTTTTAAAAAATGAATATGTAGCCTAAAGATGGCTGTGGGTGTACATTCAGTTGCAGTCTGAAGAGGGAAAGCTTGGGCTGGCATACCTGATGAGATGTGAACGAAGCTCTAAGACAGAAATGTCTACCAAACTGAGTTGTAATCACTTGGAAGTCATATCAGACTGTGAACATGATGGGAGAAAATGCAGCAGTATACACAAGAGACATGTTTTATGCATTCCCCTTTCAAGTATACACAAGAATAGGGATTAAAAGCCATTTCAGCACCAATCTGTGTGCGCTACTGGAAGAAGCTGATATACTCCTTTGTACTTGTTTGGGTTTAAGATCTCATGTGCTGTGCGAAACAGTCAAAGAATCACTGACAGTCACCCCTGCATTGTCGGTAAATGACTTTATTGTTCTGAATGCAAGAAATCAGCAAACCGGTCCAAAAAAAAGGACAAAAGAATCTCAAAATCAACTGCTCAACTATCCATTCCTCATGAGTGACTGAGAGATTTCACTGTATATCTGCTTTTGCTGAATTTTCTTTTCATACCTGGTGTGTGTGTGTGTGTGTGTGTATGTGTGTGTGTGTCTGTGTGTATGTGTATGTGTGTACATGTGTGTGTGTATGTGTGTCTATGTGTGTATGTATGTGTGTGTCTGTGTGTGCATGTGTGTGTGTGTATGTGTGTGTGTCTGTGTGTGTGTGTCTGTGTGTGTATGTGTGTGTGTCTGTTTGTGTGTAAGTGTGTGTGTCTGTACATCTGTTATGTTACTAATTCTTTTCATATTTAGTAATTAATACAACTCATTCTTTTCGGAACTTAGGAGAGCCTGGTTCAATTGGTTTTTTCTAAAACACAACTTCATTTGGGTTTCAGAGAGAGGTATCTGCAGAGGAAGGGATCCTTTTCAACTTAATCTTGGACTGACCAACCAAGAGGGTGGATCATTAAAGAAGGGGAGACACTTCATCCACCTTCAGCCAGGACAGTTTGGTGATTCCACCATGGTCAATCTGGACTAGTTCCGTGCTGTATGACTTTCAGACTCGATAACTTGGGGAGTATTGCTCGGGTTCTAGCTATAGCATTGTGAACTTATTGATGCACACTGTGTTTGATTAGTGAGGCTTGGGTGTTGACTCAAGGACATGCAGAAAGAGCTGCTGGAAGATAGGGATTGAATAAATACCTTTTCTCTTCATTCCATTCCTGAGCATTGCTAGCTGGGCCTGCACTTATTGGCCATCTCTAGCAGCCTTTGAGAAGGTGGTGGTGAGCTGTGTCTTTGAACAGCTGTTGGTCCATGTGCTGTGGTACCGGAAGGCAGCTCACCACCACTTTCCCTGGGGCAACTAGACATGGACAATAAATGCTGCCCTTGTCAATGACGCCAATCTCCCATGAATGAATTTCTGATTCTAAGCTGAAGATTGCACCCCTTCCCTGTCCATATAATTGACACGCTTTTAACATTTGATATCCACAATCAACGCATTAAACTCAGAGTCATCTGCAAATTTGCTGAACATTCTCATTGTTAAGTGAGTAGCGAGAATTAATTTGACCCTCACTTTGACAGTTGTGTCACCCACCCGACAATTCTTCAGGTGGCCGTTGGAGCTTAGCCGCTGCGAAAGATTGATCTACAAATTCCACAAGCAATTTCTTTGCCCTCTCAAAGGATTCTTCAAAATCAAATACCACTTTAAAGGAGTGCCTTAATTGGTGCTTTCCTTCCAGTTCCCTTCTGAAACTCATGGTTCCAACAATACATTGGAATAGTGCAGAGGTATCAGTACCAGTTCCTGGCTAATTTCTTTTCCAGTCCTTTTATTGGTATCACTGGCTCAACCCTTCACTTAGTTCCAATCTTTAATAGAACTTGAGAAGTGCATTGCTGAGTCACCATGTTGAATCACTGCAGTCCAATTAGCAGGACTCTGAATAGCATTGATGTGCAGAGGGATCTTGGGGTTAAAATCCATAGCTCCTTGAAAGAAACACACAAGTACATTGGATCATACAGAAAGTGTGGCATGCTTGCCTTTATTAGTTGGGTCATTGGTTACAAGAGTCAGGGTGGCATGTTGCAGCTTTATAAGCCACACTTAGAGCACTCCGTTTGCCACATTACATGATGGATGTGGAGGCTTTGGAGGGGGTGTAGAAGAGGCTACCAGGATGTTGCCTGGATTAGAGGGTGTGAGCTATAATGAGAGGCTAGAAAAATTGTGTTGTTTCCTCTGGAGCAGGAAGGCTGAAGAGAGACATCTACAGAAGTCTATAAAATAATGCGGTGCAGAGCTGGGTTGACAGTCAGAATCATTTTCCCAGAGTTGAAATGTCTAATATTAGGGGCATGCATCTAAGGTGAGAGGGGCAAAGTTCAAAGGAGATGTGAGGGGCAAATATTTACACAGAAAGTAGTAGGAGTCTGGAACACACTGACAGGGCTGGTGCTCGAGGCAGAAATGATAGGGGTGTTTAAGGGGCTTTTAAATAAGCATATGAATATGCAAGAAATGAAGTGATATGGACCCAGGGCAGACAGAAGGGATTATTTTAATTTGGCATCATGAAGGGCCTGTTCCTGTGCTGAACGGTTCTATGTTCTAAGAGTTATGGGTACACCCACAGTGTTGTTAAGAAAGGATTTCTGGGATTTTGATCCAATGACAGGGAAAGAACAGTGATATGTTTCCAGATGAGGATAGTCTGGGCTTCAAAGGGTAACTTGCAGCCAGTGGTGTTTCCATGGGACCGCTGTGCTTGTCCTTCCAGTAGGTAGAAGCTGCAAATTTAGAAGGTACTGTTCAAACAGTCTTCATGAGGTGCTCCTTCAATGGCTTCAAGTGTGTTTGGTAACACACTAATCAAGTATTTCTGGACATTTTTCTGTTAAAATTAGCTCTAAGTACATCTACCTATTTCATCCCAATCCCACAACTGCAGTCACGGTATTGATATAGTTAGTTAATTGCTTCCAGCAATACGGATGGCACGGTGGATCAGTGGTTAGCACTGCTGTCTCACAGCGCCAGGGAGATGGGTTTGATTCCAGCCTCGGCCGACTGTCTGTGTGGAGTTTGCACATTCTCCCTGTGCCTGCGTGGGTTTCCTCCGGGTGCTCCCACAGTCCACAGGTGTGCAGGCTAAGTGGGTTGGCCATGCTAATTTGTCCAGGGGATGAGCAGGCTAAGTGGGTTAGCCGTGGGGATTGCATAGATAGACCGGGATTCTCTTCAGAGGGTTGGTGCAGACTCGTTGGGCCGAATGGCCTCTATCTGTAAGCTTTCGATCAGTGTGGTGACATTGCTGGTACTAATCAAGGGAATCAGCTGACCTTTGATGGGGATGGTTAATGCCTGTCTCTGTCTTGTGTCATGTCAATGCATTTAGAATGTTTCTGCAAAGGCTGCCTCATCATCAATACTTGTGATGCAATACTAGGGAGTGGTCAAATCATGAAGAATTATCCCTGACTTTCTGATTAGAAGGAAGGGCACTGATAAAGCACTGGAAGCTGGTTGGATTTCTCTGAAGAACACCTTCTATAATGTCCTGAGGATGAGATAATTGACCTTAACTCGCCACAACCAATTTCCTTGAGAATTGGGTTTGACTTTTGCCTCTGGAGTGTTTTCTGTTTGACATCAATTTTTTTTTCCCCCCGTCATGACAATCAGGTTGAATTTTCCCTTGACATGAGGAGCAGTTATTTTTATTCTTCCTCTTCGGGGGAAAAGGGTTATTTTCTGGTTCTGTCATAGAACATTCTGATTGAAAACATGTAATGCACAGATAGTGCCATCTCAGACTGCAGCATATAAAGGGGGTGTTTCGCTGTTAAAAAACATGATGACATGGAACTGTAAATAGTACATTATCTCACTGGAAAATTCTTCAAGAATAGATGTTACTGATTGTGACATTTTTCTCTATTTGTTACATTTTAAACTGTGGGCAGCTTATCAGCTTTCCCTAATGCTTAGAGTTCTATTCAGGCCTGGCAATAATAATAGGATCAACTGATGTCAGACTATGTGATAGCCAATGTGAAAGATATCTAAGATCTGTTATTTTATGGCGCATGTTACAGACTTCCACTGTTGTGGGAGTTAATAATTATCATCTAAGTGCCACAGGAAAGATTTACAGATCAGCACAGGACCATAATTCAACAAAGGCCAAATTAGAAGTCATTGATTAGGCTTTTCAGGATTACAGCGATTAAATCCAAACATCAAATTGAGTGCATTTCCAATAGACCATCTTGAACGAAATATTTTTTATGATAAACTATATTTGAAAGTGGTATTCATGCCTCATTGTGATATTTTACAAGGTTTAAGAGGATAATAATGGATTACAAGGGCTAATTCCTTTGGATTTCATGCCATGAGTTTAAAATCTCAGCAGTATTGATGAAAACATTTGCGTTTAGCCAACCTCACACTCCTTTAAGCCTATTCTCATTAAGAACATAAGAGCTCGGAGCAGGAGTAGGCCATTCAGCCCTTCGACCCCGCTCCACCATTTAACGCCATCATGGGGCTGATCTCATCTCAGCCTCAACTCCACTTAGCTGTCCGGTCTTCATAACCCTTCGACAAATTACTAATTAGTACAGGAACTGATAGTATCCACTGCACTCCGTGTTCGTGAATTCCACAGAATCGTGACACCTTGAGAGAAATAGTTCCCCCTCATCCCGATTTTAAAACCTTCTATCCTTTATCCTAAAACAATGACCTGTCATTCTAGATTGCTCCACATGCGGAAACATTCACTGTACGTCTACTTTGTCAATCCCCCTATTGCATCTTATAAACTTCAATTAGATTTCCTCTTGTTCTTCTAAGTTCCAGAGAATAAAGGCCTAAACTGCTCAACCTCTCTTCACAAGACAAACCCCTCATCTCTGAGATCTCTTAACCCTCTCTGAATTGCCTCCAATCCAAGGGGACCAAAATTGTAGAAAATACTCCAAGTGTGGTCTCACTAACACTTTGCACAATTACAGAGCACCTCCCTACTTTTATACTCTATTCTTTTATCAATAAATGCCAGATTTCCATTTGTCTTCCCTATTACCTGCTGTAGCTCTACACTAGTTTTCCGTGATTCATACACTAGGACACCCAGATCTCTCTGACGTTGCTCTTCATTCTGATAATGATAGTAAGGTGTCTTTCTATTTTTCTGACCCAAATGGATAACCTCACACTTATCTACATTAAACTCCATCTGCCAAATTTTGGCCCATTCACTTTATCTATTTATAAATTTCTCATTTCTTCATTACAACTTGTTTTCCCACCTATTTTACACTCATCTGCAAATTTAGTTATAGTACTTTCTATCCCTGCATTCAAGTCATTAAGACAGACTGTAAAATTTCGAACCCAAGGCCTGAACCCTATGGAACCTCACTGGTTACATCTTGCCAACCAGAAAAAGACCCAATAATCCCAGTTTGACCTAGTGGTTATCATTCCTGATCTCTATGGCATTACAAATGGCCTCTCTCGTTTGGGTAGTTTGCTCTCATCTTGTTAAGATAGTATACTCACCCCAGCCTCTCAGAAATAATAATCCTCTATGCCTCTATTTTTCCAAACGACACACCCACCTCCAACCTTTCTTTACTCTCTACAGCTCTCTATTGCGCTTTCCAGATGCACGTCTGTCTTTTCTGCTCTTTCTGCATTTCTGAGTCTCCTCAATCAGGTTTATGGCCCTTGCCACACCACAAACATTCACTATCATAAACTATTTCTTCTATGGTTTGACCTGGGTGCATTTATTGCTCCTACACTTGCCTGTAGCTTTTTCTCTCGTGAACCACACCAACCTGTCCCTATTAATCTCATTCCAGCTGGAACATCTCCAGGAATCCTTTCATTGACAGCTCCCACATAATCACCAATGGAGTATCTCCAGAACTTGTCCTCAGCAAGGCCACCATCACAAACCTTTCCTCATCCACATGGTATCTCTTAACAGTCAGCTTCCACTTGAATCCTGACAATGTCCTGATCTCTCTCTCTGTCTTTCTGACCCTCTCTCACCCACACCGTCTACCACCCTCATATTGTCAGGTATCTTGTCTGATATCCAATGTTGGATGTATTTCTGATTCCACTCATTGACTTTTGGAAGATCACAGCCATTGTCTTTATCTCCCAAAACAAGCTCCATTGTCTTCTTACTGACTCCATTCACCTCCCTGACCATCACCGGAAACTGAACCAGATTTTCCGCTACCTTGGCATTCCATTTAACCTTGGCTGGCTATATCCCCTCTCCATTACAAAGAGAAGCTGCCTCTGTATTTCCCTATAACTTTGCCTATCTCAGTGCCTTTCTCAATCTACTTGGTACTGAAAGATGATGCCGATGCTCTCTTGACCAACCTTGCACTCTCCAGGCCATAAATACTTCAAAGTATGTGCGAAGATTTGTAGCTCGGGTGCTCGTTATTGTGGTTCTGTTCGCCGAGCTGGAAGTTTTTGTTGCAAACGTTTCGTCCCCTGGCTAGGCGACATCATCAGTGCTTGGGAGCCTCCTGTGAAGCGCTTCTTTGATGTTTCCTCTGGTGTTTATAGTGGTCTGTCCCTGCCGCTTCCGGTTGTCAGTTTCAGCTGTCCGCTGTAGTGGTTGGTATATTGGGTCCAGGTCGATGTGTTTGTTGATGGAGTTTGTGGATGAATGCCATGCCTCTAGGAATTCCCTGGCTGTTCTCTGTCTGGCTTGCCCTATGATAGTAGTGTTGTCCCAGTCGAATTCATGTTGCTTGTTGTCTGCAAGACTTGAAACATTAACTTGTTCTCTCTCCATGAATGGGCAGCACAGTGGCTCAGTGGTTAGCACTACTACCTCACAGCACCAGGGACCCAGGTTCGATTCCAGTCACGAGTGACTGTCTGTGTGGAGTTTGTACATTTTCCCCATGTCTGTGTGAGTTTCCTCTGGGTAGTCCTACAGTCAAAAGAGCTTCACTTGGAGGTCACCACTGATGATGTTACCTAGCCAGGTAATGAAACGTCTGGATATCAAACCTACAGCTCAGCGCGCAAACCTACACCCTAAACCACAACCTGAGCTACAAATCTTCACAAACCTTGTCAAAAGATGTATAGGTTAGGTGAATAGGCCAAGCTACATTGCCCATGGTGTTCAGGGATGAGTAGGTTAGGTGCATTAGACAGGGGTCAATGTAGACTAATGGGGTAAGGGAATGAGTCTGGGATATACTCTTCAGAGCGTCTTGTTGGGCCAATGGACCTGTTTCCTCGCTATAGGGATTTATCATAATTCCACCCTCTTATGCTCTATTACCCTATTTATAAACTCAAAGATGCCATTCTGTTTTTGTAACCACTTCTGACGTACCCAGAAATTAAGCTGTCAAATTGGAGTCTGTGAATGCTCTGTAAGCTTCTCTTTCCCATACTTTGATACAGACTTTTAAAAACAAACTAATGAGTGTAGTGGAGAATTTTCATTGTTAATCATTTCCCTGCTCCTGTCCCACCTGAGACATATCTGAGAGGTTTTAAATACTGAGTCTGAAATTCACAAGCTAGCTTTCACTAAGGGAGCTAAAAGAGGAACATGTCAAAAAAAAAACAACTTCTCTATATCATTGAGTGCTTTAAAATTAAAGATTTACTAGTTTGGCATTGGTGCAGTCTGGTTCACTACAATGTCCAAGTAATAGAAATCTGTTCTTGGTGATTTATAGGCCAGTCAGTAAGGCAGTCATCTGTGGACTCAGCTTCAGACTACCATATGATTGTGCCTTGTGACAGGTCACAAGATCTCCATCAGTGAATCATTCTCACCAGCAGCCTCTCAGAAATGTCCAACCTTGACTTTGCTATTAGGTCTTTACCTGTATTCATCAGAGAGAGTCAGGCAAAGAAACAAAACCCAACAAATCACAGATGAATCTCTCTGAAAGAGACCAGACCTCTCTGTGGGTTAACACCAGGCTCATTTTGATGCACAATGGCATTGAATTGTGCATCTCAAATAAAGCTGGATTGGGGTCAGGTCAATCCAAAACATGATCTCACTCCACCTCAAACATGCCCACTTCAGATTTTAACAGAGACAGGGCTGAGGGCGAAGTTATGAATCTATACACAAGGGGAAAACTAATTGTTCAAAAATTAGGAGGTTACACAACTACGTTTTGAGAATCATTCTATTTTCGTCTTACCTCAGCTGGGTTTTCCAGGGGAACTGGACAAGTGCAAGTAGGTGAGAAGTGGTGGAACTGGTAATTGGTTTTATAGCACTGTTTGTGGGCCAGGAGAGACAGCGAGGTTTCCTTCAAGTTCCATAACTTGCGCAGAAAACACCTCCCACTCAGGTCTGTCTGCTGCTCCCATACTGTCAGGTTGTCATGACTGTATTATCGTCATCATCAGACCTTCATCAGGCATCTCCTAATCACCACCTCTACTCATCATTGCCTCAATCAGGCCGTGACTTGCCTCCTAAATATGATCTGGTCCTGGACTACAGTTGCATGTCCCACCCACCTCCATCTCATTCCCCTAACCACCACTGGACCTCTTCTTCCAGAATAGGGTGGCATGATGGCTCTGGGGTTAGCAGTGTTAGCCCACAGAGCCAGGGATCTGAATTTGATACCACCCTTGGGTGACTATCTGTGTAGAGTTTGCACGTTCTCCTCGTGAGTGCGTGGGTTTCCTCCGGGTGCTCTGGTTTCCTCCCACAGTCCAAAGATTTGCAGGTTAGGTGGATTGGCCAGCTAAATTGTCCATAGTGTCCAGGGATGTGCAGGCTAGGTGGGCTAGCCATGGTAAAGGCAGGGTGACAGGGATAGACTGGGGGGGGGGGGGCTGGCTCTTTGGAAGGCCAGTGAAGGCTTGATGGGTTGAATAGCCCCAATTGCATTGGAGGGATTCCATGATCTTCCCACAATCATTATTTCCTCCCACTTGACGTCTCTTCACTACTCTTCCCAGTGAACACAGCCACTTTCTGACCCGGGGTTAGAGCACTGTTCAAAGGGATGGCCCATTAACAAGCCTCCAGCTTCTGTGGGTGGAAAACCAGCAAGAACAATGTTGTGGAATCCATATAGAGTTTCATGTTAACCTTACTCTCAGGTTTCCCAACCTTGTGAAGGAATCTCTGCAGGCGTTCCTCCATACAAAGACCCTGGTCAAAGTACCTGAAATGGGAAAGAATGAGGAAGAGGCAGATATGTTGCAATGACCTAAGTCTGGATGCAAGAGTCCCATCACCCATTTCTGACAGACCCTGTTGTTACTCCTGGGTAACAGGGTATAATTCACACACAGAATCAGTAGGGGCTACTTCAACTTATTGCTGAGTTCGAGTGAATGCCATTTTGACCTTAACCTGTAACGTGGAGCTATAAGCTGGTTGATGGAGTTTTTTTTCACTGGGTGAGAGGGGCATTACATTGACAGAAGGATTTTGTATCACCTCCACATTGTTCTTGCAAGATATTGGATGAATGACTATGGGGTGGTGTAAGGAGGCATGGGGTGTTGGATGAGAGGCACGAGTAGGTTGAAAGGAGAGCAGGAACAATGGGCTGGTAGGCGTTGTGAGAGCAATGTTGTGTAACAACCTCTAAAATAGCTGGAACACAGGTTCGAAACAGCCCATCTCAATACTGGCCTTCCCTTGTGGCTACATACCTTCTGCTCAGGAATCCCATTCCATTTGATTCAAACCCTGCACTAAGAGCCACGCACTCCACCCACCCTGTTTTCATGGCACCATGAGTGGGAAAATGTCTCCACTTGGGGAGTTCCCGCCTCAACAGGTCAGAATCCAGTCAAACATGACCTAGCGCTTTTGCACATTATAGCCAACAGGAGTCAATTTTTATAAACAAACCTGAAAGAACTACATTCTCTGGAAATCAGAGACACAAACAGAAAATGCTGGAGAAACTCAGCAGGTCTGGCAGCATCTGTGAAGAGAAATCAGAGTTAATGGTCTGGGCCCAGCGAGCCTTCTTCAGAGTAGGAGTCCATTCTTACTGCTCAGTTCGACACTGTTTCGAAAAAATCAATTAGATAGGGTGCAAGATGAACTATTGATCAGTTATCTATCTTGGAAAGAGTACAAGGAGAAATGGAAATTGCTTGTCACATTGAAAGCCCCATTGAAACAAGACTAAACCATTCCACTTCACAAGCTTGACCAACTATTCAAATGTATCATATCTAATCTGCATCTTTCACTCCGTGTAGCTAATTTGGATCCATGACCAATAACACACGGACCTGTGCACCAATCTCAGAGCTGATTTTTAAAAAAAATGCAGCCCTAGTTCCAGCAACCTTTGGGGGAGGAGGGTGAGGGGGAGAGAGAGAGAGAGAGAGGGGGATAGGTTTCAAGTTGTGTGTGGAGTTCAAGGAGATAGGGGAAGCAATAAATGAATATTTTTATTCAGAATTCATACTGGAAAATGACAATGTTGTCGAGGAGAATACTGAGATACAGGATACTAGACTAGGTGGGATTGAGGTCCATAAGGAAGAGGTATTAGAAATCCTGCAGAGTGTGAAAATAGATAAGTCCCCTGGGCCGGATGGGATTTATCCCTACCTTTTATCTTCTCCTGCTGAACACTCTCTGCTCATTCCTGAAGAAGGGCCTGTGCCCGAAACGTCGAATCTCCTGTTCCCTGGATGCTGCCTGATCTGCTGTGCTGTTCCAGCAATAAAGTTTCAACCCGGATGGGATTTATCCCAGGATCCTCTGGGAAGCTAGGGAGGAGATTGCCGAGCCTTTGGCATTGATCTTTAAATCGTCATTGTCTACAGGAATAGTGCCAGAAGACTGGAGGATAGCAAATGTTCTGTTCAAGAAGAGACAACCCAGGTAATTATAGACCAGTGAGCCTTACTTCAGTTGTTGGTAAACTGTTGGAAAAGGTTATAAAAGATAGGACTTATAATAATCTAGAAAAGAATAATTTGATTAGGGATAGTCAGCATGGTTTTGTGAGGGGTAGGTCGTGCCTCACAAACCTTATTGAGTTCTTTGAGAAGGTGACCAAACAGGGAGATGAGAGTAAACCGGTTGATGTGGTGTATATGGATTTCAGCAAGGCGTTCGCTAAGATTCCCCATAGTAGGCTATTGTACAAAATGCGGAAAAATGGGATTGTGGGAGATATAGCAGTTTGGATCAGTAATTGGCTTGCTGAAAGAAGACAGAGGGTGGTGGTTGATGGGAAATGTTCATCCTGGAGTCCAGTTACTATGGTGTACCGCAAGGGTCAGTGTTGGATCCACTGCTGTTCGTCATTTTTATAAATGACCGGATGAGGGTGTAGAAGGGTGAGGTAGTAAATTTGCAGACGACACTAAGGTCGGTGGAGTTGTGGATAGCGACGAAGGATGTTGTAGGTTAAGCTGCAGAGCTGGGCTGAGAGGTGGCAAATGGAGTTTAAAGCGGATAGTGTAGATGAGCAGAGAGATCTCGGTGTCCAGGTACATAGATCCTTGAAAATTGCTGCCCAGGTTGACAGGGTTGTTAAGAAAGCATACAGCTTTTATTAATAGAGGGATCGAGTTCCGGAACCATGAGGTTATGCTACAGCTGTACAAGACTCTGGTGCGGCCGCACTTGGAGTATTGAGTACAGTTCTGGTCACCATATTATAAGAAGGATGTGAAAGCTTTGGAAAGGGTGCAGAGGAGATTTACTAGGATGTTGCCTGGTATGGAGGGAAGGTCTTACGAGGAAAGGCTGAGGGACTTAAGGCTGTTTTCGTTGGAGAGAATAAGGTTGAGAGGTGACTTAATTGAGACATATAAGATAATCAGAGGATTAGATAGGGTGGACAGGGAGAGCCTTTTTCCAAGTATGGGTATGGCGAGCCCGAGGGGGCATAGCTTTAAATTGAGGGGTGATAGATATCGGACAGATGTCAGAGGTAGAACATAGAACATAGAACAGTACAGCACAGAACAGGCCCTTCAGCCCACGATGTTGTGCCGGCTATTGATCCTCATGTCTGTGACCATATGCATGTCCAGCAGTCTCTTAAATGTCCCCAATGACCTTGCTTCCACAACTGCTGCTGGCAACGCATTCCATGCTCTCACAACTCTCTGTGTAAAGAACCCGCCTCTGACATCCCATCTATACTTTCCTCCAACCAGCTTAAAACTATGACCCCTCGTGTTAGCCATTTCTGCCCTGGAAATAGTCTCTGGCTATTGACTCTATCTATGCCTCTCATTATCTTGTATACCTCAATTATGTCCCCTCTCCTCTTCCTTTTCTCCAATGAAAAAAGTCCGAGCTCAGTCAACCTCTCTTCATAAGATAAGCCCTCCAGTCCATGCAGCATCCTGGTAAACCTCCTCTGAACCCTCTCCAAAGCATTCACATCTTTCCTATAATAGGGAGCCCAGAACTAGACGCAGTATTCTAAGTGCGGTCTAACCAAAGTTTTACAGAGCTGCAACAAGATCTCACGACTCTTAAACTCAATCCCCCCTGTTAATGAAAGCCAAAACACCATATGCTTTCTTAACAACCCTGTCCACTTGGGTGGCCATTTTAAGGGATCTATCTATCTGCACACCAAGATCCCTCTGTTCCTCCACACTGCCAAGAATCCTATCCTTAATCCTGTACTCAGCTTTCAAATTCAACCTTCCAAAATGCATCACCTGACATTTATCCAGGTTGAACTCCATCTGCCATCTCTCAGCCCATCTCTGCACCCTGTCCCGCTGCAGCCTACAACAGCCCTCTATACTGTCAACGACACCTCCAACCTTTGTGTCATCTGCAAACTTGCTGACCCATCCTTCAATCCCCTCATCCAAATCATTAATAAAAATTACAAACAGTAGAGGCCCAAGGACAGAGCCCTGTGGAACACCACTCACCACAGACTTCCAGGCAGAATATTTTCCTTCTACTACCACTCGCTGTCTTCTGTTGGCCAGCCAATTCTGTATCCAGACAGCTAAGTTCCCCTGTATCCCAATCCTCCTGACCTTCTGAATGAGCCTACCATGGGGAACCTTATGAAATGCCTTGCTGAAGGCCATATACACCACATCCACAGCTTGACCCTCATCAACGTTTCTAGTCACATCCTCAAAGAACTTGATAAGGTTTGTGAGGCATGACCTGCCCTTCACAAAGTTGAGTTGACTGCATTTAACCAAGCCGTGCTCTTCCAGATGGTCGTAAATCCTATCCCTCAGAATCCTTTCTAACACCTTGCAGACGACAGACGTGAGACTGACTGGTCTCTAATTGCTGGGGATTTCCCTATTTCCTTTCTTGAAGAGAGGAATTACATTTGCCTCCCTCCAGTCCTCAGGTACGACTCCAGTGGAGAGCGAGGATGCAAAGATCTTCGCAAGTGGCGAAGCAATTGCATTCCTCATTTCCCAAAGCAGCCGAGGACAAATCTGGTCTGGGCCTGGCGACTTGTCAATCTTAATGTTTGACAAAATGTTCAGCACATCAGCTTCCTCTATCTCTATCCATTCCAGCATGCACACCTGCTCTTCAAAGGTTTCATTCACTACAAATTTTGTTTCTTTCGTAAAGACAGAAGCAAAAAACTCATTTAGGGCTTCCCCTGCCTCCTCAGACTCCACACACAAGTTCCCTATGCTATCCCTGATCGGCCCTACTCTTTCTTTGACCATTCTCTTATTCCACAAAAGTGTAAAATGCCTTTGTGTTCTCCCTAATCCGTTCTGTAAAGCCTTTCTCGTGCCCCCTCCTGGCTCTCCTCAGACCATTTTTGAGCTCCTTCCTCGCCTGCCTGTAATCCTCTAGAGCTGAGCATGACCCTAGCTTCCTCCACCTTGTGTAAGCTACCTTCTTCCTTTTGACGAGAAGCTCCACCGCTCTCGTCATCCAAAGTTCCTTTATCTTACCCCTTCTTGCCTGTCTCAGAGGGACATATTTATTCATCACTCGCAACAACTGTTCCTTAAACATTCTCCACATGTCTATAGTGCCTTTACCATGGAACAATTGCTCCCAGTCCATGCTTCCTAACTCATGTCTAATCACATCATAGTTTCCTCTTCCCCAATTAAATATCCTCCCATTTTGCCGAATACTCTCCTTCTCCATAGCTATGTAGAATGTGAGGCAGTTGTGGTCACTGTCACCAAAATGCTCTCCCAGCACAAGATCTGATACCTGCCCCGGCTCGTTTCCGAGCACCAAGTCTAGAATGGCCTCTCCCCTCATCGGCCTGTCACCGTACTGAGTTAGGAAACCCTCCTGAACACACCTTACAAAAACAGCTCCATTCTCAATATTGGGAAAGTTAAAGTCACCCATTACAACAACCCTACTACATCCACACTTTTCCAAAACCTGCCGACCAATGCTTTCTTCCATCTCCCTGCTGCTATAGTAAACCCCTAACGAGGTGACTGCTCCCTTGCTGTTCCTAATTCCCACCCATACTGACTCGGTAGGCAGATCTTCCTCGAAAATGGAAGCTTCTGTAGCTGTGATACCCTCTCTGATTAGTAGTGCTACACCCCCTCCTCTTTTTCCCCCTTCCCTATTCTTTTTAAATGCTCTAAATCCTGGAACATCCAGCAACCATTCCTGCCCCTGAGAAACCCAGGTCTCTGTTATGGCCACAACATCATAGTACCAGGTACTGATCCATGCTCTAAGTTCATCACTTTTATTCCTGATACTCCTTGGGTTAAAGGAAACATACTTTAACTGATCCCTTGGTTCCTTCCCAGGAAAATCCTTCCCACTAGCTGGTCTACCTCTTGCTATTGCCTCATCTGCATCAACTCTCACCTCCGGTATACAGCTCAGGTTCCCACCCCCCTGCCATACTAGTTTAAACCCTCTCGAACTACTCGAGCAAACCTTCCACCCAGGACATTGGTCCCCTTCCAGTTCAGGTGCAACCTGTCCTTCTTGTACAGGTCCTACCTTCCCCAGAAGGCATCCCAATTATCTACATATCTGAAGCCCTCCCTCCTACACCAGCTGCGCAGCCACGTATTAAGCTGTGCTCGCTCCCTGTTCCTCGCCTCGCTATCTCGTGGCACCGGTAGTAAACTAGAGAACACTACTCTGTTCATCCTGCTCTGCAGCTTCCATCCTAACTCCCTGAAGTCACTTTTTATATCCTCGATCCTTTTCCTGGCTATATCATTAGTGCCAATATGTAACACGATTTCTGCCTGTTCGCCCTCCCCTTTTAGAACCTTATCGGAGACATCCCGGACCCTGGCACCAGGGAGGCAACATACCTTCCGGGAATCCC
>NC_057731.1:3384168-3410457 GCF_004010195.1 Chiloscyllium plagiosum | reverse complement strand
AAAACGGTATACTTATTGCTGAGGGGAATGTCCACGGGGGATCTCTGCACTGTCTGTCTGTCCCCTTTCCTTCTCCTAACTGTAACCCATTTATCCTTGTCCTGAGCCTTAGGAGTGATCAACTCCCGGTAACTCCTCTCAATTACCCCCTCAGCCTCCCGAATGATCCGTAGTTCATCCAGCTCCAGCTCCAATTCCCTAACACGGTTTTCGAGGAGCTGGAGTTGGGTGCACTTCCCACAGACGTAGCCAGTGGAGACGTGTGCCATGTCTCCCACCTGCCACATTGTGCAGGAGGAGCAAGCAACTGCCCTAGCATCCATACCCGGCTTATCTGAACACCCATTCAGTACTAAAGTTCAAGCTTAGTTCAAGTTGCTATAAAATTAATAACAAACTTATATTCAATAGAGGAAGTTTAGAATGAACGTTACCTTATTAACTAGGTTAGAGGAGGAGGGCGGGTGGGAGACACTACTGTAGTAGAGTCTCGGGTTTAGCCGCCTTGCTGATATATATGGTCACTGCTTTCCTTCCCAGCTGCCCCTCCGGTCCACGTCACTTCCCCCGCTGCTCCCGCTCCTTCTGTGAAAGGGAAAACACCACTGTCTGCTACCGGTAAGTAATTTTTAAAAAACTGCCTTACCTTAGCTGCAGTCTTCCGGGTTTGTCTTACCTCCGCTGCTGCTCGCACTCAAAAAAAAGGTAGTTTCTTTACTCAGAGAGTAGTAAGGGTATGGAATGCTTTGCCTGCAACGGTAGTAGATTCACCAACTTTAAGTACATTTAAGTCATCATTGGACAAGCATATGGATGTACATGGAATAGTGTAGGTTAAATGGGCTTCAGATTTGTATGACAGGTCGGTGCAACATCGGGGGCCGAAGGGCCTGTACTGCACTGTAATGTTCTATGTTCTATGTTCCAACTTTGGAAGGACTCTTCAGGTGTGCTCCTTGTCCCACACAGGGATGAAGATACACATTACATTCAATTTCCCTCCATCTCTGATCCAGAGTACACTCAACCCATATGTCATCTCCTGAATGGTGTCAGAAATTTTCCCTCGTGCTCTTTCTCCGAATGCTGAAATAATTGTTTCTGCCAGATCTTCACAGACTCCATATTTCACCTCTCTCACAAGGTCTCATGGGCAATGTGATGCCTTTGTTTTGGGTCTGGCCTTTTAGAGCAGCATTGGTTTTCCCTTGCAAACTGCTGGAGGGCAGATTTCTGTCATTGGATCCTGAAACTTGAACCATTCACTCTATCATGCAGAGTTAGCTGGGTTGGTGATGTCTCTAAGGAGCAGTTCGGTCTAATTCACTGTTACAGCTCCTGTCGGAGCAGAGAGTGGAAGATGCAGCGATGTAGTGGGGGGAAGATGGACGGAGAGGCCTGGGGGTGGGTGGCCATGTGAAAATGTGGGTGTTTCCTTATCCTCACTCTACTCCCACACTCCCTCCTCACTTGCTCCCTTACAAGCCCCTGCTCGGCCCCTCATTCTCCACCGCTCACTCACCCTCTCTAGCCTCTCATTCCCTTCACTCTACCCTGTTGCCCCTTTCATTCTGCCCACCCACTCACTCCCACCCTTACTAACCCCCCAACTCATCCCCTCTCTCCCCCACTCTATATCCTGAACGTTCCCCCCACTCCGTTCATCCTTATTAACACCCTCCTTCCTGTCCCTCACCCCTCTTCTGCACTCTCACTTCCTGTTGCTGAACCCCATTTCAAAATCGCACTTGTTACCTCCTCAGTCCGGCCTTTGCTTTTGGCGCCATGTGTAACCTTTATGTTAGGAGGAGAAAGTGAGGACTGCAGATGCTGGAGATCAGAGCTGAAAATGTGTTGCTGGAAAAGCGCAGCAGGTCAGGCAGCATCCAAGGAACAGGAGAATCGACATTTCGGGCATAAGCCCTTCTTCAGCCCTTCTTCCTGAAGAAGAGCTTATGCCCGAAACGTCGATTCTCCTGTTCCTTGGATGCTGCCTGACCTGCAGCGTTTTTCCAGCAAAACATTTTCAGCTCTAACCTTTATGTTAGGCAATTGGGTCTGGAATCATGCGCACGTGTCGCTGAATTAGCATGATGTGCAACTGCAGTGGTGAGTGTCACGAGGAGCAGTTGAGGAATCTAGGTCTCCATTCTATGGGGTTTAGAAGGATCAGAGGCATCCGATTGAAAATGGCCGAATACTGAGAGGCCTGATTACACAGGGATGATGCTTCCACCAATAGGAGAGTCTAGGACCCAAGGGCACATCCTCCAAGTGAAGGAACGGCCCTTTCGAACTGAGATGAGGAGGTTTTCCTTCAGTCAGAGGGTGGTTAATCTGTGGAGCTCTTTGCCATAGAGAGTTGTGGATGTCAGGTCATTGATTGTATTTAACACAGAGAAAGATAGGTTCTTGATTGGTTTTGGGGAGAAGGCAGGTGAATGGGATTGGGAAACATGATCAAAATGGTGGTGCAGACTTGATGGACTGAGTGGCCTAAACCTGCTCCTATATCTTATGTTCTTTTGGTGGACACTGCCATTGAATGTCAAAGGGAGGGAGTTGGACTCTTTCTGGTTAGAGATTAACTTACGATGGCTCAGTGGTTAGCACTGCTGTCTCACCGGGCCAGGTACTCGGGTTCGATTCCAGCCTCGGTTCCAGATTCCAGTCTGTGTGGAGTTTGCACATTCTCCCTGTGTCTGTGTGGGTTTCCTCCCACAGTCCAAAGACGTGCAGTTTAGGTGAATTGGCCATGCTAAATTGCCCATCGTGTCCAGGGATGTGTAGGTTAGGTGCATTAGTCAGGAGAAATGTAGAGTAATAGGGGAGGGGAATGGGTCTGAGTGGGCTACTCTTCGGAGGGTTGGTGTGGATTTGTTGGGTCAAATGCCCTGTCCCCATAATGTAGGGATTCTATGATTTCCCCCTGTGCCTGTCAGCTTACAGCTACCGTGACTTCACAAGCTGCTCTCTCAGCTCTGCCCAGTGAATTCTTGAAATGGAACAATATCTTGTTGATATTAAATGGAGTGACAGCTACCTGGTCTTGTAATTTACTGTGAGACGTGTGTACTTTCTGTCACTGGCGTAATTTTCTCTACAGACTGTTAACCATTGAAGATACTAGCAAATAATGGAATCCTTGTTCTTGATCTTTTGATGTTTTTACACCCTTCTGTATCATGGATGCCACACCTGTTCATCAGGCTTTTTAATATAAGAGTTTGTGGAAATTGCATTTTGGACAGTTAATATTGCAAGGTGAAAGCATAGCAAACAATCCCATGGGAAATCATATGAGAACTTCAATGAAGAGTTCCTTCCGAAGGTATGCAGAAGTTACAGAAAAGTGGTGCAAGTTGATTTGTTTCTGTTGCTTTATTATATCCACAGATATTTACCTATGATCAAGACAGAGTTAATGGTAATGAAAATTTTAAAAAATAACAGATGACTGATCTAGAGTAGAGATTGATCAAGATAGATAGAATCATTAGCAACAGTTGCAGTCTGGAAAATGGCAACGGTGGTAATGATTTGAAACTGTTGAATGCAAAGTTCAGGTTGTAAGATGCCTAATTAGAAGATGAAGTGCTGTTCATTTTGCTCAGTTTTAGCTCTATTTCATCTGGAACCCGAGATATTAGAACAATGGTTGACTGTGTTTGAGAGAACTCAACATTTCAAACTTTCAACTTCTCACTCTCTCATAAGCAAAACATTATCTGTCTGCATTTCATCAAATCTTCTCATGATTTAACTTCCAAAAATACCTCCCACATGCCCATAATTCATTACCACATCCACATTTTATTGAAATGAAGACGTCTTTTATAATCTCTTCAATCTCATGTGTCTATTCTTGGGATCTCAAATCTGTGCCACTTCATTTCCTCAATTCTTCCTTCCTCAAAGTTAAAAATCACACAACACCAGGTTATAGTCCAACAGGTTTATTTGGAAGCACTAGCTTTCGGAGCGCTGCACCTTCATCAGGTAGCTGCAGAGCAGGATTATAAGATACAGAATTAAGAGCAAAAGGTTACAGTGTCATACAACTGATATAATATGTTGAACAAATGTAGATTGCTGTTACATCTTTCGTCTTTTCAAATAGGTTGCAGGTTTCAGTTCATTAGTATGTAAATCCCAGGACTTCCTTCAAATCGCATTCTTGAGATAACTTAAGGTTTTACAAAAAAATGTGACATCTCAGCTCAGACAATGTATTAATGGTGTGAGGTTAGAGTCTGTCTGTATCCTAACCTTGAGTCAGACTGGTTCTATTTCCAAAGAAGGAATTTATAATATGTTACATGGATTGATGGCATCAAAGATGATGCTTGCCTTCCTTTCCAGAGTAGAAATTTGCTTGTGGGTATCAAACAGTGGCAGTGGATTGGTTCAGTTTATCGGATTGGGCGGATTGGGCGGCACGGTGGCACAGTGGTTAGCACTGCTGCCTCACAGCGCCAGAGACCCGGGTTCAATTCCCGCTTCAGGCGACTGACTGTGTGGAGTTTGCACATTCTCCCTGTGTCTGCGTGGGTTTCCTCCGGGTGCTCCGGTTTCCTCCCACAATCCAAAGATGTGCAGGTCAGGTGAATTGGCCATGCTAAATTGCCCCTAGTGTTAGGTAAGGGGTATGGGTGGGTAAATGTAGGGGTATGGGTGGGTTGCGCTTCGGCGGGGTGGTGTGGACTTGTTGGGCTGAAGGGCCTGTTTCCACACTGTAAGTAATCTAATCTAATCTAAAGGAAGAGCCCAGAGTTACATTGGAATGCCAGCTTTCTACCCTGGGGTCTCAAAAAGAAAATCCATCCCACTGTTTGGCTTCCTTACCTATTATAAACATCCATGATGAGCCCACTCTGGGGTTCAGACCTACACAATGGTTCACTGACAGCAAGAAGGTAAATCATTGCTCAGCACACAGATGGATTAGCTCAGTCTCAAATCCTCAACTATTTGAGAATTTGTAGTGTTCTTGCCCAGTGCAGTGACATAGTCACCAAACTTATGTGCTGCACAAGGACCAGAGCAACATCTAATGCAAACCCATATGCCATCGTAACATAATCAACCATACAACCCCCACAGTGTGGAAGCAGGCCATTCAGCTTTGAAGTCCACACTGACCCTCCAAAGAGCATCCCACCAGACCTGCCCCTCAACAATATTCTTGTAACCTTACATTCCCATGGTTAATCCACCCAGCCTGCACATCCCTGGACCCTACAGGCAATTTATCCTGGCCAACATACCTAACTTGCACATCTTTGGACTATGGGAAAAAACCGACTCAGGCACAGAGAGAGTGTGCAAACTCCACACAGACAGTCACTCAAGGCTGGAATCAAACCCAGGACCTTGGGTCTGTCAGGCAGGAGTGCTGACCACTGAGCCACCGTGCTATGTGAGCATGCTCAAACACATTTCCAATGTCAATTCCACAATACAGCCAGAATCTTAACTAATCTCTGACATTAATAACAACGACTGCATTTTAAAATTGATTTCTTGGCAGTGATGTGCTTTGTGGTCTCCTGAGGTGCTCTTTGAATGAAAGTTCTCACTTTTTTTCAGCTGTCATGTGCTTCTGTTCTGGTATCATTGCCATAATCGGTTCACTACATGAGCTTGGTGAGACAGTAGGACTGAGACAGAAGGCTGTTAGGTTTAAACTCCATTTTAGAAATTTCCACATGTAATTTGGGCAGGAAGTCCTGATGTTTAGAACAAAAGAGAACCTCAGATTCTCCAAGGATGATACCAAAGATCCCAGGGCATTTCCTTAACGATTACCAGGGGTTGGGTGAGGAAATGGGAGTCGGTGACAGCAGGAGAGATGTGTGGTGTGCATTAATGATGTGGACAACCTTCCTCTCTCAACAAAGACCAACAAAAAATACTAACTGATAAATTAGTTAATTGAATCTGGTGGAATCTAACTGTCTAAAAGAATGATTGCTACAAAGTCCCTCAGACTTTGTGGGCGGCACGGTGGCACAGTGGTTAGCACTGCTGCCTCACAGCGTCAGAGATCCGGGTTCAATTCCCGCCTCAGGCGACTCTGTGTGGAGTTTACACGTTCTCCCTGTGTCTGCGTGGGTTTCCTCCGGGTGCTCCGGTTTCCTCCCACAATCCAAAAAATGTGCAGGTTAGGTGAATCGGCCATGGTAAATTGCCCGTAGTGTTAGATGAAGGGGTAAATGTAGGGGAATGGGTCTGGGTGGGTTGTGCTGCGGCGGGTCGGTCTGGACTTGTTGGGCCGAAGGGCCTGTTTCCACACTGTAAGTAATCTAATCAAAGTAGTGTCCTTGGCCCAACCATCTTCAGCTCCTTCATCAATGACCTTCCCTCCATCATAAAGTCAGAAGTGGGGATGTTTGCCGATGATTGTACAATGTTCAGCTACCATTCGCGACTCCTCAGATACTGAAGCAGACCATGTTCAAATGCAATAAGATCTGGGCAATATTCAGGTTTGGACTGGCTAGTGGCAAGTAACGATCACACTGTACAAATCTAGTCAATGACCATCTCCAATAAGAGACAAAGCTAACCACCGCTCCTTGACATTCAATGGTGTTACCATCACTGAATCCCCCACTCTCACTGTGGGATTTACATTGAATAGAACTGAAGTGGTCTCACCATATCAACATAATGGCGATAGGAGCAGGTCAGAGGCTAGGAATACTGTAGCGGTAACTCACTTCCTAACTCCCCAAAATGTGTCCAGCATCTACAAGGCACAAGCCAGGAGTGTGATGGAATACTCCTCACTTGCCTGGATGGGTGCAGCTCCAACAACACTCAAGAAGCTTAAACCATTCAGGACAAGGCAGCCCTCTTGATTGGCACCACATCCACTCCCTCTACCACTGACGCTCAGTAGCAGCAGTGTGCACTGTCTATGAGATGCACTGCAGAAATTCACCAAGGCTCTGACAGAACCTTCCAAACCCAGGACCACTTCCATTGAGAAGGTCAAAGGCAGCAGATACATGGCAACACCAGCCCTTGCGAGTTCCCCTCCAATCCACACACCACCCTTACCTGGAAATATATTGTTGTTGCTTCACTGTCACTGGGTCAAAATCCTGGAATTCTCTCTTTCAGAGGGCACATGGGCTGCAGCGATTCAAGAAGGCAGCTCACCCCACCTTCTCAAGGGGCAACTAGGGACAGGAAATAAGTGGCAGACAGCAACACTTACATACCATGAATGAATTTTTAAAAAACCAACAGGAATTGCACTTCAAATGCAATTCATTAGCTGTGAAAAAGCTTTTGGTACATTATGAAGTGTGATAGGTGCCATACAAATGTAAAACCATTCATTTGTATCACCTGCTCAGAATTCACAATGATATTGGTGGCACTAGGGGTTAAATTCTCACTAGATGTTCGGGATAGTACACATTGCTGTAAGCACTAAATCTAGCAGAGAGCTGGGAGGTTTGAATAAACAGTGTCTCTCTCTCTGCTTTTCGCTAAACCCACATGCCTCCCCAGGATCAAAGTGGAACTCACATAAATTTTATTTTTATTCTCATTAGTAAGGCCAAATGTGATTTCTGTGGCAGGATACTTTATTTCTCTAATATTGCAAATTGCCATTTCTTTACTTAATATGGAATACATTCATCCAACCTTGAACAGTTAAAACAACAGAACACACTAAATGCTAGACTGCTCCATAGTCGTCATGATTTAGAGATGCCAGTGTTGGACTGGGTTGTACAAAGTTAAAAATCACACAACACCAGGTTATAGTCCAACAGGTTTATTTGGAAGCACACTAGCTTTCGGAGCGTCACTCCTTTCAGAGTACTACCACCTGATGAAGGAGCGACGTTCCGAAAGCTAGTGTGCTTCCAATTAAACTTGTTGGATTATAACCTGATGTTGTGTGATTTTTAACTTTAGACTGCTCCTGGTTTACTGCTCATTTCTATTGCACAGACACAAAAGACTCAGAGACAACCCCTGGCACCAGCCATCTATATAAGAGCATTGACCACCTGAGGACTGTCTGACTGATGTTACTGTACATATCTGTGATCAACCAGAAAGGGGGTCCTTGTACTGTGTCACTTTGTGGAATTCTGCCTGTGGTATCTGAAGAGATCAATTCTGAAATTCATTCTCAGATGCGAGGCAAAACCAAACTTCATTACCCAGGCTGTTACCTTTCAGATAACGGGAAGAGTCATCCTTCAGAAACTGTTGCTATTCTTTGGACTGGCTTGTTTGAGTTGACAGGCTCCTGCAGATGGCAGTTAGGCTTAACCCAGTTTGTGTGAAATTGGATTCCCATATTCGCTCATGGGATGTGGGCATCACTGGCTGCCCAACCAGAGCTGCCCTTGAGATGCTGCTGGTGAGCTGCCATCTTGAATCACTACAGTCCATTTGATTTTGCTACCCCCACAGCATCAACAGGATGAGTGTTCCAGGGTTTTTACCCAGCAGCACTGAAGGAACAATGATATTTTTTCCAAGTTAGGGTGCTGAGTGTCTTGGATATAGGTCAGATTAGGTCATGATGGAAGGTTTGCTCTCCCGACCTGTCAGCTGAGAAGGCAATGGTTTCACAATGACAATATCACAGGAGTAATAATCCAGGGGCTCAGGCTATAGGCCATGGGTTCAAATATTGCTAAAGTAGCTACTGAAAGTATAAATCTAATTTATAAATCTGGAGCGGAAATCTAGTTTCAATAATGCTGTCCTCAAACCCATCAGCGCTGTAATGCAACGAGGTCAACCAGGTGAATCTCACAGAGGTCGAGATTGTGGTGCTGGAAAAGCACAGCAGGTCAGGCAGCATCCGAGGATCAGGAGAATCAATGTTTCAGGCATAGGGCCTTAATCAAGAATGAATTTGTAGTAGTACGGGTTTTCCTGTTTCAGAACTTGAAAGAAGTTTTCTTAAAATAAAGGTAATGGAGTGGGGGTATTTGTAAAAGTGACAATGCAGCTTTTGGTTTGTATTATTTCAGTATGGGCAGTTATTGGAATCAATACATTGGTGACAGGTCATCATTTGATGGTACAGAACACATTTTATTGAAGCTTTTCATTTGGAACTCATCAGGACAATTTGCAAGAGTTCCAGCCAAATATACATTCTGCCTATCATACAAACGAGTGTCATGGTATATGAATTTCGGTGCCAGTACAATGGCCAGCGATGCTGACTGAACATGCTGAAGACTGGTGGGTCTTGTCAAACATTCAACTGTTCACAAGAAGTAAGATAGTGACTGTACCCAACCAGGCAGCAGCTGCAAAACCTGCAGCACAGTGTCCAACATCAAGTGGTCAACATTAACAGGAAACTCCGAAATGTGTGAAGAATTATGTTGCCAACCAACTTATGATTGTCAGTTGGGCCCTCAGAGTGACACACATATGTACACTGTAAACTACATGCAGTCGTCCTCCATACCCGCGAGAGACACGTTCCAAGACCTACCGCAGAAGCCTGAAACCTTGAATGAGCAAACCCATTCATTTAAATGGGAAACATCCCTTCCCAGCAGCCTCCTGGTCTCTGGTTCTGGAATGTTCCCAGTATTATGTTCGAGCCGCGGTAAACCACAGGTAACTGACACTGCCGTAACAGGACCCGCGGACACTGAGGTCATCTGGTATATCAATATACAGAGCCCTGTTCCCATAGACAGAAAGAATGTGTGTGGACACTGTGTCAACTCAACGAAATCTATTCATTGGTTCATTTCTCAGCGCAAAGTCTGGTGCAGGGTTGAGCAGAAATCTCAATCATTTTGAGAAGAGTCCCGACCATCTAAAATTACTGGACTTCGACCAGAATCTTGGCAGGACAGTTGTCTGGAAGGACCTCAGCCCTACAAGAACAATGAAGTAACCTTGATAAAACTGAATTCAGACAACACAGAGTCTGCACACATTCCAAGACCTCCAACTTCAATGAATAATCAATCACATAAATACAGGGACACTTGCACCTATTGTAATAATCAGGAAGACCAATTCATCTTGAAAGAAACAATGAAGACAGTATTGTAGGAACAACAGATTTGCCGCCAAGATAGGGAACCTGTGCTCAGTATAATTGCAGGCCCTATCTCTCAGCAGAGTTAAGTTACCCCAGCAGCTGTCACCAGGAGAAGGATCCCAGATAGTTGCCATTCTGAAAAGCTATCCTGCAGCTATCGGCAGGAAAGTGAGATCCAAGGGCACCAACACTCCAGCAACGATCCCCACAGCCAGCTTGGGAAGAGGGATCCCGACAGCAACTCTGAAACCTTACCGGGGAGCCAACAACGACCGACCATGACCACCACACTGGAGATCGATAACTTCTGAAAACAACTGACCCGACTGGAACCACAAGGCCTCAGACACGTCCCGAGGTGAACACCGTCTCGCAGAAACCACCAGAAAGGAAGAAAGACTGAGCACTCACTCGATCGACCCGAACACGTCTCACCTCATCAGCAGCCTCAACCCAGACTGAAGGCCTACACCATCCAGTCGTCAGCAAAGCACCGGCTATGGCAAGTGGCGTTTTGAAATCACGAGCCCTCCCCAGCAGTGAGCTGAAACCTTCCAAGACCCAAATTATCCAACCTTGTTAGCAGGGAAGGGGCGAGGGGAAGGTGGGTGTCTCAGTGCAGGGAATCCTAGGGGTAGGAATTCCTGTGAACAAACCTGCTGTTTACCTTTTAATAGTGTTTAACCTGAGTGTATTTAATTACTGTCCTGTACGATTCTGTTAATGTTATTGTGTGTTCTAGTTACCTTTTATTTCTTGTAAGAAATTTACCTTTTCATTGTACTTAACAAATGCAGAGATTCTTTTGCCCCTGAAACACCTGTCTACTGCTTTCTTCGGTTCACATCCCTAAGTAAGTCCAGTGTCAGAATCAGGGATCTGGGGGCGAATCGAACCAACTAAAAATCAACAAATTACTGATTGCAAACTAGAAACCCTACACCAGCCTAGTTTCAAATTCCAACAAAGCCTGGTTCTTAATAGTCTATCAGGATTAATGGGTGCTTTCTCCAAGGTGACATAGATCAATCACAGATCAATTGCCAATCAAGTAGCACTCCCCTTTCAATAAGTGTTAGTTTTCTCTTGAATTGATATTCTTGCAAATTATCCTGTGAGTGGAAGATGAAAAGTTTTGATAAACTTGTCTTTTTTCAGCAATTAGCTAAAGAGGGGACTGATCATTTAAGAGAGTTAGCATATATATTTTTTGAGGTGATCCCGAATATTACTGCTCTAGATGTTGTCAATTTGGATTGCCTGGCACTGTCTGAAAAAGTGCTCGGGCACTGTGTCCAATCTTAGTTTGAACCCCCTGCAGGATCTTCAGTGCACCGAGTGATAAGAGAACATCACCAGACCTTCTGGGGCATGGTATCCTGGTTGCTGGGAACTGCTGGTCAAACCCACATTCAAAAGCTCTACCATTCAGCCATCTCGTGGCGGATGCCATTCCGGCTGCTATTACAGCACTGTCTGGCTCCCAGAACTGAGTTACAATCCAGAGAAAAGGTCGGTGTTGGGGCTTGGGTTTTGAGGGACGGGGATGCATGGGGAAACGATGGTGATGGGGTTTGGAAGCTAGGCTGCTGTTTGTGATACCTGTGCCCATGTACGTCTCCTCAAGTGGTCAGACCGAGAGATCTACTCCAAATGAACCACACGTGTGCCTCTTGGGTGGGCTGTGAATCCCGCCTGGGCTGAGAGAATTGCTGTGCGGTCTGTAATCTGGCCGACACTGGTTCTGAAGTGGTTGTTCACTGCCCACCTGCTTACTTAAGAATCTTAAATAAAGGTGGGAAGATAGGTCTTGCTGATAGGTCTTGCTTCATAGAAATTATTCATATGGATGTGTGAAGGAGTTGGATTTTGGTGCCAACCTTATTGTCCAAGCCTCTTGCCTCCTTCCTCACTTCCTTCAGGCCTAGAAGACTCCACTGTGTGACTGAAAGCACCTCACTGGCTCCATATTTGGGATTTCTGAAGTTATATACTATATGAATACAAGCTCTAATTTGGAAGATTGCACTTTAATGCCACACTGTACTATGTCATGACATCAGTAGGTCAAGGTAGAGTGGAAAACTAAATGCAGCAATTAATATGCTCAGAGTCAAGAGTGTGGCGCTGGAAAAGCACAGCAGGTCAGGCAGCATCCGAGGAGCAGGAGAATCGACGTTTCGGGCATAAGCCCTTAATATGCTCAACTGAGTTCATTTATATTTTTTGTTGTGTGCTTGTCAGAGAATGAGATGTTAGTGCTGGGAATCAAATGCATTCTAAATAGTTATCAACACCATAGAACCATAGAGAGTCCTACAGCACGGAGACAAGGTCTTCCCCTAAACTGGTTCATGCTGACCAAAATGTCCATCAACACTAACCCCATTTTCATGTAGTTGGCCCATATCCTTTTAAACCTTTCCTATTCATGTATTTGTCCAAACACTTTTTAAATGTTTTTAATCTACCCGCCTCAACCATTTCTGTTGGCAACTCATTACATATGCGTACTACCTTCTGTGTGAAGAAGTTGACCCTCAGGTTCCCTTTTATTCTTTCCTCCCTGACCTTAAACTGGTGCCCTACAGTCGTCGATTCCCTAACCCTGGGAAAAAGTCAGAGTGCATTCACCCTATCAATGCCTCTCATGATCTTATACACCTTTCTAAGGTCCTTCCCAGTCAACCCATGCTCTAAAGAAAAAGTCTGAGCTATTCCAACCCCTCTCTATAACTCAGTTCCTTGAGTCCTGAAATTTCTTTCAGTTTAATAATGTCCTTCAGATAGCAACGTGACCAAATCTGAACACAATGCACCAAGTGTGGCCTCACAAATGATCTGAATAATTGCAACATAACTTCCCAACTTATACTCAATGCCCAAAGCCTTCCTCACTGCTCTGTCTACCTGGGACTCTACTTTCACAGAACTGTGCACCTGAACTCTAAGGTCCCTCTGTCCCACTGCACTCCTTAAGGCCCTACCATTCACCATGAAACTCCTACTTTGATTTGACTTTCCAAAATGCAAGACCTCACACTCATCTACATTGAACTCCATTTGCCATTTCTTTGCCCACTTCCCCAGCTGATCAAGGTCCTGCTGCAATTTCTGATGACCTTCCTCATGTCCACGATACCGCCTATTTTAGTGTCATCGACAAACTACTAACCATGCCTTGTACATTCTCATCCAAATCATTGATATCGATAACAAACAGCAATGGGCCCAGCACCGATCCCTGAGGCACTCCGCTAGTCACAGACCTCCAGTCCGACAAGCATCCTTGCATTGTTACCCTCTGCTTCCTACCATCAAGCCAATGTTTATCCAATTTGCCAGCTTGTCCTGTATTCCATATAGTCTAATCTTCCAGAGCAGCCTACCATGTGGAACCTGATCAAAGGCCTTACTGAAATCCATACAGATATCGACCACCCTGCCGTGCTCTCTCAGATTCAGTTACAGACTATTAAATGTCAACTCTGTCTCTGTCTGAGAAGAGGATAAGTTCGAGTTCAAATGGTTTGATACTGTTTATTGATTCAATTAATGTGAATTCTCAAAGCCAAGTGATAATGTCCACATTTACTCAGCTGAAGGTGGTTAATTGCTCAGTCGAGGGGACATTCCTTGGGAAGGTGCAGCACTGTTTGTGTCTCTGAACACAATGGGTTTGTACTGAGTGAAGGCTGGCTGTGCTGGGGCTCTGTGCTCTCCTGAACCCATTTAATAAACAGCCACACTCACCATGGGAGTTCAAACCCTACCTTTCGACACATGGGGTTTGTCACAAGGAACTTGTCTGTGACTTCCCATGTTTTCCATCACTTGATCCAAAGAATGTCTCCTGGTGCATCTCCCTCAGGAAGGTTACTCTATATAGGCACCGAGATGGAAGAGCAAATAGGACAAAAGATCCAATCATGTACACCAGGAATTCTACTCATTTCAAATTCAGGGAAAGCTTAAACACGGAACAAGGAATAATGAATCTGTTTGAGCAATGAACACAGTTGATTGATTTGATTTATTGGCGTCACATGTACTGAGACACAGTGAAAAGTGCTATTTTGTATGCTGTACAGACAGATTATACCATTCAAAACGCATCAGGATAGCAGAATTGTGTGTAAAATACAGTGTCACAGCTGCAGAGAAGGTGCAGAGAGACAGAGCAATCAGCATTAGCATTTGAGAGGTCCATTCAAGAACCTGATAATAGCAGAGAAGAAGCTGTGCTTGAATCTATTCATTTATGTATGCAAATGTTTACATCTTCTGCTGGATGGAAAAAGATGGAAGAGAGTATAACAAGGGTGGGAAGGGTCTTTGATTATTATTGGTTGCTTTCCTGAAGCAATGGATTAGAGTCAATGGATGGGAGGCTGGTTTCTTTGATGGACTGGGCTATGTTCATAGAGTCATATGTAGTTTCTTGCAGCCTTAGGGAGAGCAGTTGCCAAACTACACTGTGTTGCATCCAGAAAGAATGCTTCCTATAGTATGGTGCATCGAAAGAGTTGTTAAGAATCATGGTGGACATGCCAAATTTCCTTAACTTCCTGAGGAAGGTGAGACGTTGTTGTGCTTTCTTGACCATTGTGTCGACATGGGTGAACCAGGACAGAGTATTGGTGATCATCACTCCAGGGGGATCTTGATTATCTTGACCATCTCCACCTCAGCACCATTGATACAGACCGGGGCATGCCCTCCACCCTGCTTCCTGAAGCCAATGACCAGCTCTTTCAATTTTCTGACGTTGATGGAGAGATTGTTGCCTTTGCACCATGCTGCCAAGCATTCAATTTCTTTCCTAAACTCCATCTCAGCAAACTCGTCAATGAAGCTGGGGCAGGATTTGGCCTCACAGTCATGAGTGCATAAAGAATTCAAGCACGGCTGCACATAATGTTATTACTTTGTGTTAATAGACCCCAGTTTATCCCGAACCGTTTGAGAAAGGAACAATCTCACCATGATAGCCCCAAGATTGCCAATTTACTGATGAGCATATAAATCTGTACTGACATTGAGAGCTGAGGGAGTGCTGCACTGTCAGAGAGATGAGACATGAAATGAAAATATGAATTAACTGCTGTCCAAGATGGACATATGCAAGCATTCAAGAAAGTACTAACTGAAAACCAATTGAATGTGCCAGTGTTACCCGATATAGCACAGTCAGTGTAGAAAGTGAAGAAAACGTATCTATCAACAACTTCCAACTGCAGCCAGGAGAGGGTGACCCGATTAGCTGCTGTAAAATTACACCAGGGGATTGTTGGTGGATATACTATTTGAGGTAGACTTTGGTTCTTGGCACTTCTAAGCAATCAGTGTAATTCTGTGTATGCATCATTACTTCGTATTGTAATAAAGGTGTACCACACTAAGGGGAATATATTAAAATAGTTATGTGCCTTTAGATCCAAAAAGGACATTGTACACACAACAGTTTGGACAGCCCTACTTGAGGATGAGGAGATGATGGTAGAGTGAATGTGTTAAATATTATCTGGTCACTCAAAGGCTTCCCACATTGTGGAAGCAGGCCATTCATCCCACATCGACCCTCTAAAGACTATCCCTCCCAGATCCAACCCCCGACTCTCCAACAATGCATTCCCCACAGCTAACCCACCATCCTTGGACATGTTAGCATGGTCAATGCACATAACCTGTACATCTTTGGACTTAAAGAAACTCACACAGGTGTGGGGGGAATGTATAAACTTCACACTGATAGTCACCTGAGGGTGGAATCAAGCCTGGGTCCCTGCGGCTGTAAGGCAGCAGTGCCAACCACTGTGCCACCCTGCTCTGATCGCTGTTGTTTGTGTGAACTTGGTGTTCATCAATTGGCTGCCCCCTTGACTGTAAACCACTTTGGGATGTTCTGCGTTCATGCCTGGTTTACTTAGTGAACTTCATGTTTCTTGAAGTTTTCTGATGCACTTCATTTCAATTTATTGTTATTATATAACACATACGAGTGACGGTTTTGTAAATTATTAGTAGGACACTACTGTAATTCTTGTTAATATAAGAATCCCAAGGGCTCAGTGAAGTAAGAATATGTAGACATACATAACTTCAATCAGCAAAGGTGAATGCATTACATTTTCTTCACAAAATATTTTAGACTCTTCAGAATGTCTCGGGTTGGGAGGTCTGGATAACACGTAATGCAGTTATATATCACACGACCACTCCTCTCTGATGTATAAAAACATGGACAAACATTTGAGGAGACAGTATTACATGTAGATCCTGCTTAATTAGCTCATCATTGGACTAAATCCATGCTCCAACACATAATTAAATTTATTTAAGAAACACACGAGATAGCAAGGTCCAGTTTGGGAATGTGTCATGGTCAGCAATTCAGGCCATAATTCTGGAAACATTTACCTGATTATTATTTCCATCGATTTGGTGACATGTGTTTAATGCCCTTGGATAGAGAAACATGAAGAGAAAGACTTGTGTAACACCTTTGATTTGTCCCACAGTGCATTGCAGGCCTTGAAGTACTTTAGATGGGATGTCCCAGCTATAATGTGCACAGCAGGTTCCCACAACAGCAATGTGATCATTACCAGGTCAACCACTTCTGTGCTGTGGATTGAGGGGTCAGTGAAGACACCAGGGACAACTCGTGCCATGGGAACTTCTTTGTCCACTTGAGGGGGCAGACAGAAACTCAGTTTAATACCTCATCTCTAAGAGGGATAATAGACTTTAAATTCCAACAATGAATATAACAGCAGGTTTGATGTTGGTATCATTAGTTTTGAGACTGCATTGGATTATATTGCTAGGAAAGACTACAAAGAAAGCAATTAATATTTACATTAAGTCAGTGTAAAGATATTGTTAACTGCGTCCCGTCTTGTCTTCCTATTCTACATCCCGTAATAACAAGGTCATCCAAAGCTCTGCTGCTCTTTTCTTAACTCACATCAAGTCTTGTTCTTGAACCACCGATGTCTGCACTGACCTACACTGGCTACAGGTTAAGCAAGCTCTCATGCTTGTTTTTATATTCCTCCCTGACCTCATCCCTTCCTACCTTCATAATCTCTTCCAATCTCACAACTCTCCAAGATACCTGAACCCCTCTAATTCTGACCTCATGAACATCTCTGATTTAATCAGCCCATCACTGATGAACATGCCTTTAGCCAGCAGGACCCCGAGTTCTGGAATTCCCTCTCTACATCTACCTGTTTCTTCCATCACTTTCTTCCTGCAGGACACTTTTTGAAACTGGTGTCCATATATACAGATATAAAATATGTGTGTGCGTGTTTATGAAATATGTATATTTCCAGCTCAAGATATATTTTACATAACAGTAGTGTTTAACATTCACTGACGAATTGGTCCTTACTGAAATATAGAACTACAGGGTCAATGAAACATAAAATGCTGTAGGTAATGTTTCAGACATCATTTTCTGGTTAATAGTTACTATCCTAAATATGAATATTTATGGAAGTTTCCTGGAGTGGTATAAATATTCATGTATGCAGAATTAAAGACATTTTCCCATTGGATTGTGCGATGGAAGACAGTGAGATACAGATGTTGAAAATCATCAAGCCACATAGTTTGATTGATTGGAGAATAAAAATCAAATTGCCATAATTGTTCATCGGTCAATCTGTAACGCTTGGGTTAATGTATTGTTCACTCTTAAATTCCTCATTAAATTCGTTCCTTGTTCCTTGATTCAAAGTTAATTCTTTAATATGGACTCATTTTTAATACTTAGTTCTTCAGTTCATTGTTCATTCTTTTAATGTATTACTCTTTCTTCGTACTTTGCTTAATGCGTTGCTCGTTATTTAATTTAATTTATTCCTGATTCTGTAGTACTTAGCTTAATTTAATAGTCATATTTTCTGTCTCAGTTGAATTTGCTTGATTGAGCTTGGGTGTACCTTTGTGAAGCATTCATGCAAAGTCTTCCTCACTAACATTCCTGTAAAGTTGGAAGCACAGCCCTTAAAATTGGACAAGCAATAATCCTAAATAGCCGTACTGCATCTTACAGACAATGACCTAGACTCTACCATCATCATTGCTGAATATGACCTGTCCCCATAGCAGAGACATACCCACCAGAGGCAGTACAATGCTGTACAGTTAGGATGGAGGGGTGCTGAGACTTTTCAACATTGACTCTATGAAGTCTCGTGGCATTTGGTCATATATGGGGCAAGGAAACCTCCTCTGGCCGTGTACTACACTCCTCATCTGATGAATTAATGATGAACACAGTTTAGAGCAATGCACAGAGGGTAAGAATGTTCTCTGGGTGGGAGAGTTCAATGTCAATCTTGAAGAGTCTCAATAGCACCACTGCTGATCCAGCTGACAGAGGCATACAGCACAAGAACAGACCCTTCAGTCCAACCAACCCAGGCCAAACATGTTTCCAAACTAAAATAATCCTACTTGCCTGTGTTCACCCCATATGCCTCCAAACATTTCTTATTCATGTATTAATTTAAATGTCTTTTAAACTGTTGTGACTGTACCTGCGTCCTCTGGAAGTGCATTCTACACACGAACCACTCTCCGTGGAAAAAGAGCTGCCCCCTCATGTCTTTTTAAACCTTTCTCCACTCACCTTGAAAATATGCAACCTAGTGTTGAAATCCCCCACCTGAGGGAAAAGACACCACTTTTACCTTATCTATACTGCTCATGATTTTATAAACCTCCACATGGTCACCCCTCAGAGCCCCGGATTATCCAGCCTCTCCTTACAGCTCAAACCCTCTATTCCCAGCAACATTTTGGCAAATGTCTACTGAGCGTTCTCCAGCTTAATAATATCTTCCTAAATCTGGGTGACCGAAATGGACATCGCTGTCAGACCGGGTGTGTGGCAAATGGTTGGATAAGAAACATTTGGTAAAAGTCTACTTGGTCCCATCATCACCAATCCACTCTGCCTGAGGGTACTAGTTAGAGTGACAACCCGTAAAGACCTGTCCATCTTCCTTCCCACCTATCCGCTCCACCCTCCTCTCCGACCTCTCACCTTCACCTCCACCTTCATCGACCTATTGCATTCCCGACCACCTTGCCCCCAGCCTCAACCCCCTCCCATTTATCTCTCAGCCCCCTTGGGCTTCCCCTTCATTCCTGATGAAAAACTTATGCTCAAAATGTCGACTCTCCCGCTCCTCGGATGCTGCCTGACCGGCTGTGCTTTTCCAGCACCTCATTCCCCAACCCATAAAGAAAAACCTAGTTGAAAACTGAAACCTGCCTCTGATCGGAATAAACAGGCTATGCTGGGAACACCAATAACAACTGGGAAGCCAACCTGATACTATTCCACATCTGATTCTTATAGCCAGCTTTGGCTGTGTCCAGTTGTGACTCACTGGTGGAAGTTGCCTTGTGAACTGAGTAGGGAGTGCCTGAAATTACTGACTGCAATCTCCCTGCATTGCAGGAGTGCTGCGGCAAATAATCTGCCTTGCTTTTTGGCACTGGCGCTGAATACCCATGCTTTTTGTCCGAACAGGGTGTGTGACAGGCCTACAGCAATGACACTGTTGTTAATCTGCAACCTTCTAAGAACATATTTCCCTGACTGGTTCCAAAAGGAAAATACATCCACATTGACAACATTCAAAGTTCACATTTGAGGAAGGGTGTCCTGGCTATGGAGGAAGTGCAATGAAGATTCACCAGGATAGAACTGACATCCGAAAAGAGATTCACTTGTTTAAGATTACATGCACTGGAGTCTAGAAGAATGGTGGGGGTTGGGGGTGGGGAGGGGGAATCTCATAGAAACTAATAGATGTCTAACAAGACTAGACAGGTCAAATGCAGGAGGATGGTCCTGATGACCAGGGAGTCCAGAGCCAAGTGTCATGATCTAAGCATATGAAGTAAATCATTTAAGACTGAAATGAGAAATGGTTTAACCCAGACAGTGGTGAGCCTGTGGAATTATCTACTACTGAAAGCAGTCAAAGTCAACATCTTGAATGATTTCAAGAAGGAATTAGACAGAGTTCTTAAGAATAAAGGTATACGGAGTAAATGGGACCTGTGTACTGAGCTGGATGATGGGCCATGATCAGATTGAATGTGGAGCAGGCTCAAAGGGCTGAATGGTCAATTCCTGTTCCTATTTCTTACGCTTCTGTGCTCCATTTCTTTTACTTTGCACAAAACCGAATTACATAGACAACATCCTCTCATGTTCAACTGCATGCTAAAGGCCGAAGAAATATGGGGGCATATGAGTGAGCAGCCTGGAACTGTTGTACACGGTGTAAAAGCCTGTGCTGCCAAATACCCTCCGAGGCCTGCACGCTCTCGGCCTATATCCACATTGAAACCATAACCCCATTCAGACCTCCATATTCCAAGATGGCGACCGTAATTTGCATTCAACATGTATAATAAAGAGAAACAAGTGACAAGGGTATTTTGGCTGGGAAAGGCAGCCAATGTTGACCCTCACCAACGAATAAGAGAGGTTCGACAACAGGAAAATTTATAATTGTTTTAACCCATTCTGGTTCAACTATTTCTCCTTTACAGCACTTGTAAAGTCCCACCTTCACACTGAAAACTGCCGCAGTCGTGTTGTGTGGCACAACCTGAACTAGGTTAGATAAATTTGAATCAGATCTTGCAGCTCGAGACTGGGCATCCATGAGGTGCTGTGGGCCACCAGCAGCAGAATTGTATCAAATACAATGTGTAAACCTATGGCCTGGTACCATTCCACCATGATCTTCAAGCCAGGACAGCAAGCCTGGTTCAATGGAGTGTGAAGGAGGGAAGGGCAGGAGGAGCATACCTAAAAGACTCTGTCCATGATTAATGTTGCTGCTAGGGTACAGCACTACACGTGAATACAAAGGAGTTTTCGAGCAGGAAACATGTTATCAGGCAGCAATGATTCTAATGTTACTTTAAACTGGTATTAACATTCAGGAAAACACCAACAACTATAATCATCTGTAAATTTCTTTGCAAATTGGCACCTCTGAGACACAACTTTTAATAATAGAAGATTGGTTAGGCCACTTTCGGAATGCGGCATTCAACTTTGGTCTCACTGCTATAGGAAAGATATTAAACTTGAAAGGGTTCAGTATTGTGGGTGGCACGGTGGCACAGTGGTTAGCACTGTTGCCTCACAGCGCCAGAGATCTGGGTTCAATTCCTGCCTCAGGCGACTCTTTGTGTGGAGTTTGCACATTCTCCCCATGGGTTTCCTCCGGATGCTCCCGTTTCCTTCCAAAGATGTGCAGGTTAGGTGAATTGGCCATGTTAAATTGCCCGTAGTGTTAGGTGAAGGGGTAAATGTAGAGGAATGGGTCTGGGTGGGTTGCTCTTCAGAGGGTCGGTGTGGACTTGTTGGATCGAAGGGCCTGTTTCCACACTGTAAGTAATCTAATCAGGATAGATTTATAAGGATGTTGCCAGGGTTGGAGGATTTGAGCTATAGGGAGAGGTTGAATAGACTGGGGCTGTTTTCCCTGGAGCACTGGAGGCCAAGGGGGTGACCTTATAGAGGTTTATAAAATCATGAGGAGCAAGAAGAGGGTGAATAGCCAGGATCTTTTCCTGATCATGCCTGACCTGTATCGACATTCAGTGAATTAACAGTTATCAGAAGTGCTGATTTATACATAAATTTACCAAATAATCATAATTGGTGCTGTTTTTACTGGATCTTAAAACTGTTTGAAAACAATGTTGCATAGAACATAGAACATAGAAAAGTATAGCACAGAACAGGCCCTTCAGCCCACGATGTTGTGCCGAGATTTAATCCTAATGTAAAATATAGTAACTTAATTTACGCACCCCTCAACTCACTGCTCTCCATGTGCATGTCCCGCAGTTGCTTAAATGTCTCTAATGACTCTGCATCCACCACCACCGCTGGCAACACATTCCATGCATTCACAACTCTCTGCATAAAGAACCTACCTCTGACGTCTCCTTTATACCTTCCTCCTAATATCTTCAAACTATGACTCCTCGTACCAGTCAGTCCTGCCCTGTGGAAAAGTCTCTGGCTATTGACCTATCCATTCCTCTCATTATCTTGTACACCTCGATCAGGTCTCCTCTTTTCCTCCTTCTCTCCAGAGAAAAAATGTCTGAGATTATTCAACCTTTCTTCACAAGGCAAGCCCTCCAGTCCAGGCAGCATCCTGGTAAACCTTCTTTGCACCCTCTCCAAAGCCTCTGTATTTTTCCTATAGTAGGGAGACCAGAACTGGACACAATATTCCAAGTGTGGTCTCACCAGGGACTTGTAGAGCTGCAGCAAAACCTCGCGGCTCTTAAACTCGATCCCCTTGTTAATGAAAGCCAAAACACCATATGCTTTCTTAACAACCCTATCCACTTGGGTGACAACTTTGAGGGATCTATGTATTACACTGCATCACAGATAGATCTTGCTGGCTGTTTTTGCATTGGGAACAAACACTCTGCCCTTAAAAATGTAGTCACAAACTGGTGAAGCAGCAGTGCAGGACCACTTACATGATTTTCTGTGGAAAGCAACAATTTGGAGAGCTATGTGGTCTCACGACTGAAAGATTGAATCTAAGCTCCACAGTCCTGCCACATCCGGTCAAAACACAAAGCGGCTGCCTTTGCAAATGTCTTTCACAAGAAACACTGAGTAAGTGTCCCAATTTAGCACCACCCACTCACCCCTCCACCCCCATTCCCACCCTCGATTATTGTCCAAGTGAAAGAGGTGAGAATCAGAAAGAAAACCAGCAAAGTTGACAAAGGAGCAGAGCAGAGCGTGAGATTAGATTAGATTAGATTACTTACAGTGTGGAAACAGGCCCTTCGGCCCAACAAGTCCACACCGCCCCGCCGAAGCGCAACCCACTCATACCCCTACATTTACCCCTTACCTAACACTACGGGCAATTAAGCATGGCCAGTTCACCTAACCTGCATATCTTTGGACTGTGGGAGGAAACCGGAGCACCGAGGATGAGGCAGCATGGAGTAGACAGTGAGGACAATTGTAAAAGAGACTGTGAGTTCCTCTTGTCTTGCTGGTGAGGAACCTTTGAAATAAAAAGGAGGAAATTAAGTTGTGTGGTGTTATCACAGTGCTGGGAGTTTTGTGCAATCAGGATACAGGAAAGCATTCAATCTTACTTAGTTTAATCAATCCATAACATGAGCAAGATCAGTTCATTAACGCAGCAATTAAAAAGCTGATCAAAAATGTTAAATTGAACTTATTGACTTTGAATAGAATAGAGTAGCAATTTATTGTCATGTGTACTTTAAAATAAAAGAGTGAAAAGTTTTACATGGCGTCGAAATTAATGACAGAAATCATAAATAAGAAGAAAATAAAAGTTAATCACAGTTCAATTAATGAGTCTCATGTTCCTTTGGCAGGATGTGGGAGCTCAGGGAGCCTTCCACCGTCCCTGACGGCTACACTTGTGCAGCTCCTGGGAGACTGTGTTAGGGAGCTGGAGCTGAATGCACTCAGGATCAACCGAGATGCTGAGAGCTTCATAGGTATGAGTTTTAGTGAGGTGGTCACACCTAAGGTGCAACCACAGAGTAGTTGGGTGACCATTAGGAAAGGCAAAGAGAGAAGGCAGAGAGGGCAGGAATCCCCTGTGACCATTCCCCTCAATAACACGTATACCAGTTTGGATACTGTTGGGGGCAGGGTTAACCATTCGGGGGAAAGCAACAGTGGCCAGGTTGGTGGCACTACAACTAGCACTGGTAAAGGTAAACAAGACCTTGGTGATCTGAGAGTCAATAGTTAGAGGGACAGATAGGATATTCTGTGGCCGCAAATAGAAATCCAGGATGGTGTGTTGCCTCCCAGGTGTCAGGATCCAGGCTGTCTCAGAGCGGCTGCAGAATGGTCTCCAGGGGGAGGGTAAGCAGCAGAAGTCATTGTGCACGTTGGCACAAATGACATCGATAGTAATAGGGATGAGGTCCTGCAGAGTGATTATACACAGCTAGGAAAAAAGTTAAAAACCAGGACCTTATTGATGATAATCTTCTGATTCCTTCCAGTGCCACGTGCTGGTGAGGATAAGAACAGGAGGATGTAGTAGATAATGCGTGGCTAAAGAATTGCTGTAGGGGTAGGGATTCAGACCTTTAGATCATTGGGATCCTTTCTGGGGCAGAGGTGACCTAGAACATAGAACATAGAAAAGTACAGCACAGTTTGGCCCATGGAGTTGTGCCGAGGAATATTCCTAATCTAAAACAAAATAACCTAAACATGCACCCATGTACATGTCCAGCAGTCGCTTAAATGTCCCCAGTGACTCTGCTTCCACCACCCCGGCAATGCATTCCTTGCATTCACAACTCTCTGCGTAAAGAACCTACCTCTGACATCTCCTCTATACCTGCCTCCTAATATCTTAAAATTATGAATCAACAGCACAGGAAGCAAGTGTGATGCTCAAAGGAGCTACAGTAATCAGAAATAGTAGGTTGAAGAAACAGGTCAGGCTGGAACATGACAGGGAGCAAGGAATGCCTTTTGGATTAGATTAGATTAGATTAGATTAGATTACAGTGTGGAAACAGGCCCTTCGGCCCAACAAGTCCACACTGACCCGCCGAAGCGTAACCCATCCATTCCCGTACATTTACCCTATTACGTAACACTACGGGCAATTTAGCATGGCCAATTCACCTGACCTGCACATCTTTGTGACTGTGGGAGGAAACCGGAGCACCCAGAGGAAACCCACGCAGACACGGGGAGAACGTGCAAACTCCACACAGACAGTCGCCTGAGTCGGGAATTGAACCCGGGTCTCTGGCGCTGTGAGGCAGCAGTGCTAACCACTGTGCCACCGTGCCACCCACAATTTGCATTTATTTCAATGCAGACGGCTGACAGGTAAGGCTGATAAAGTCAGGGCAAGGATAGGTACATGGGACTGGGATATTATAGCCATTACAGAAACATAGCTCAGGGAGGGACAGGACTGGCAGCTTAATGTGCAAGGGTACAGGTGCTTTAGGTGGGATGAAGGTGGTGGAAGGAGAGGAGTTAGGGAGTTGCATTTTTGACGAGGTGAATATCACAGCAATAGTCAGAGATGAAATAACTGAAGGAACATCCAATGAGGCTTTGTGGTGGAGTTAAGAAATAAGAAGGGGGATAGTGACATTATTGCGGTTATATTGTAGGCCCCAAACGGGGATTAGAGGAGACTGGGGAGACTTGCAGGAGCAATAGGGTTGTCTCAATAGGGGATTTTAATTATCCTAAAATAGGCTGGGACTGCCAGAGTGTTAAGGTGAGGTGGAACTTGTTAAGTGCATTCAGAAAAGTTTCCTCAAGCAGTCCATACAGGGTTCTACTGAGGAAGGGGCAAAACACGACCTACTCTTGGGAAATAGGGCAGGACAGATCATAGAGTCATAAAGATGTACAGCATGGAAACAGACCCTTAGGTCCAACCCGTCCATGCCGACCAGATATCCCAACCCAATCTAGTCGCACCTGCCAGCACCCGGCCCATATCCCTCCAAACCCTTCCTATTCATATACCCATCCAAATACCTCTTAAATGTTGCAGTTGTACCAGCCTCCACCACTTCCTTTGGCAGCTCATTCCATATACGTACCACCTCCACTCTCACCCTAACCCTCTAGTTCTGGACTCCCTGACCCCAGTGAAAAAGACTTTGCCTATTTACCCTATCCATGCCCTTCATAATTTTGTAAACTTCTATAAGGTCACCCCTCAGCCTCCGACGCTCGAGGGAAAACAGCCCCAGCCTGTTCAACATCTCCCTATAGCTCAAAACCTCCAACTCTGGCATAACCCTTGTAAATCGTTTCTGAACCCTTTCAAGTTTCACAACACCTTTCCGATAGGAAGGAGACCAGATTTGCACGCAATATTCCAACAGTGGCCTAACCAATATCCTGTATAGCCGCAACATGACCTCCCAACTCCTGTACTCAATACTCTGACCAATAAGAAAAGCATACCAAACGCCTTCTTCACTATCCTATCTACCTGCAACTCCACTTTCAAGGAGCTATGAACCTGCACTCCAAGGTCTCTTTGTTCAGCAACACTCCCTAGGACCTTACCATTAAGTGTATAAGTCCTGCTAAGAATTGCTTTCCCAAAATGCAGCACCTCACATTTATCTAAATTAAACTCCATCTGCCACTTCTC
>NC_057731.1:3382442-3383820 GCF_004010195.1 Chiloscyllium plagiosum | reverse complement strand
ACATGTACATCCTGTCCCTCAGGATTCCCTCCAACAACTTGCCCACCACCGAGGTCAGCCTCACCGGTCTATAGTTCCCTGGGATCTCCTTACCACCCTTCTTAAACAGTGGCACCATGTTTGCCAACCTCCAGTCTTCCGGCACCTCACCTGTGACTATCGATGATACACATATCTCACACGAGGCACAGTATTCACTTCTCTAGCTTCCCACAGAGTTCTAGGGTACACCTGATCAGGTCCTGGGGATTTATCCACCTTTACCCGTTTCAAGACATCCAGCACTTCCTCCTCTGTAATATGGACATTTTGCAAGATATCACCATCTATTTCCCTACAGTCTATATCTTCCATATCCTTTTCCACAGTAAATACCAATGCAAAATACTCATTTAGTATCTCCCCCAATTTCTGCGGCTCTGCACAAAGGCCACCTTGCTGATCTTTGAGGGGTGAAAAATGTGTTTCTGGAAAAGCGCAGCAGGTCAGGCAGCATCCAAGGAGCAGGAGAATCGACGTTTCAGGCATAAGTCCTTCTTCAGGAATCTTTGAGGGGCCCTATCCTCTCCCTAGTTACCCTTTTGTCCTTAATATATTTGTTAAACTCTTTGGATTCTCCTTAATTCTATTTGCCAAAGCTATCTCATGTCCCCATTTTGCCCTCCTGAATTCCCTCTTAAGTATACTCCTACTTCCATTAAACTCTTCTAAGGATTCACTCGATCTATCCTGTCTATACCTTACATATGCTTCCTTCTTTTTCTTAACCAAAACCTCAATTTCTTTAGTCATCCAGCATTCCCTATATCTACCAGCCTTCCCTTTCACCCTGACAGGAATATATTTTCTCTGGATTCTCGTTACCTCACTTTTGAAGGCTTCCCATTTTCCAGCCGTCCCTTTACCTGCGAACATCTGCCTCCAATCAGCTTTCAAAAGTTCTTGCCTAATACCCGTCAAAATTGGCCTTTCTCCAGTTTAGAACTTCAACTTTTAGATCTGGTTGATCCTTTTCCATCACTACTTTAAATCTAATAGAATTATGGTCGCTGGCCCCAAAGTGCTCTCCCACTGACACCTCAGTCACCTGCCCTGCCTTATTTCCCAAGAGTAAGTCAAGTTTTGCACCTTCTCTGGTAGCTACATCCACATACTGAATCAGAAAATTGAATTATACACACTTAAGAAATTCCTCTCCATCTAAACCCTTAACACTATTGCAGTCCTAGTCTATGTTTGGAAAGTTAAAATCCCCTACCATAACCACCCTATTATTCTTACAGATAGCTGAGATCTCCTTATAAATTTGTTTCTCAATTTCCCTCTGACTATTGGGGGGGTCTATAATACAATCCCAATAAGGTGATCATCCCTTTCT
>NC_057731.1:3344278-3382247 GCF_004010195.1 Chiloscyllium plagiosum | reverse complement strand
CTGGAACATTCAGCTGCCAGTCCTGCCCATCCCTGAGCCATGTTTCTGTAATTGCTATGATATCCCAGTCCCATGTTCCTAACCATGGTCTGAGTTCATCTGCCTTCCCTGTTAGGCCCCTTGCATTGAAATAAATGCACTTTAATTGATTAGTCCTGCCTTGTCCCTGCCTGCCCTGACTGTTTGACTCACTTCTGTTCTCAACTGTACCAGTCTCAGATTGATCTCTTTCCTCATTATCTCCCTGGTCCAACCCCCTCACCTTACTAGTTTAAATCTTCCCGAGCAGACGTTGAAAATTTCCCTGCCAGTATATTAGTCCCCTTCCAATTTCGGTGCAATCCATCCTTCTTGTACAGGTCACTTCTACCCCAAAAGAGATTCTAATGATCCAAAAATGTGAATCCTTCTCCCATACACTAGCTTCTTAAGCCATGCATTCATCTGCTCTATCCTCCTAGGTGATGGAGGTGACAATGGTATGCATTTTGGGACTAGTGACTTAATTCTATTAATTTTAAAATAGTTATGGAGAGGGACAAAACTGGTGCGGACCAAGGCGAATTTTGATGGAGTTGGTTGGAGTGGTTTGTTTGCAGGTAAAGGGACCTCTGGCAAGTAGGACGCCTTTGAAAAAAAGTGAGATAGCTAGAGTTCAAGGTCCATATGTTCATGTGAGGATGAAGGCAAGGTTGGCAGAAAGAGTGAAACCTGGGTGATAAGAGATATTGAGGCATTGCCCAGAAAAGAAAAAAAGAGATGTGGCTCAGATACAGGCAGCTGGGATCAAGGGAATCCCTGGAGGTATACAGGGAATACTGGAGTTTACTGAAGGAGGAAATTAGGAGGTGAAAAGGGGGCACACAATAACCTTGGCTGGAAAATCAGGTTGAATCCAAAGAGGTTCTTTAAGTATATTAAATGAGAATGAATAACTAGAAAAAGAATAGGGACCCTCAAGGACCAAAGTTGACATGTATGTTTAGAAACACAGGAGACGTGCGAGATCCTCAATGAAAATTTCCCCTCTGTGTTTCCTGTGGAGACAGACATGAAGACTTGGGACTTGGGGAAGTTAGTGGTGATATCTGGGGGACAGTCCATATCACAGCAGAGGTGTTGGACATATTGGAATGTAGGACAAGCTAGGACTTTTTTCTTTAGAGCGTAGGAGACTGAGATAATACCTTATAGAAGCATATAAGATCATGAGAGGCGTGGATACGGCGAAGGAACTCAGTCTTTTTCCCAGAGTTGGGGGGAATCAAGGACTAGACGGCTTCAGTTTATGGTTAGAGGGGAAAGAATAAAAGGGAACCTGAGGGGTAAGTTATTTACACAGAGGGTAATATGCATATGGAATGAGCTGCCAGCGGAAGTGTTTGAGGCAGGTACATTAACAACATTTTAAAGGCATTCGGACAAATACTTAGACAGGAAAGGATTAGAAGGATATGGGGCCAAATGCAGGGAAATGGGGTTAGCGTTGATGGATATTTTGATCGAGATGGACGGGTTTGGGCCAAAGAGCCTGTTCTGTGCTGTAGGACTTTATGACTCCCGGTTTTGGGGTATCCTGGCCCAAATTGCTGAGCCAGGCTGAGCCCACCACACTGGGCTGAGACAAGACCTCCATGTTGGGCCGAGATGAGAATTCCACGCCCAGGACTAGTCCTCCACACTGAGCTGTTGGAATATAGATAGATGTGAGTTCTTATGTGAGGTGTCAAAGATGACCTCCACGACGGGGTGAGATCTCTACATTGAGACAAAACCACTCCCCCAGGGGCCAGGCCTTTACTGCCATTCTGGGCATTTGGAAGCCACCTCGTCACTGGTCTGGGCCGGGAGAAGACTCCTTCCACTAAAGCCACTAAAGGAAGATAACATTTGTGGTCATTGGAGATGTTTGGCATTTGTAGGGCTGTGGGATAAATGTGCTGAGAACATTGCTAGCAGCAATGAAATGGGTTGCTATCAGGAGGAGGTATGTGCTCTGTAGGAGGTACCGTTGGCGAAGGGGGTAAGGGGGAAGGTGGCAAGCATTGTCAGGAGCATTGGGAAATGAACAGGGATTCCCAAGGCTGAGCATTTTGGGGGGTGTGAACTGGAGAGCATTGAAGGATGGGACACAAGGATGCAAGGGTGGTGTTCAGACGGAGCTTGAGCAGTTTGAGGGAAAGGGGGTGAACATTGTCAAGGGTTAGAAAGGAAGACTGAGCTTTCTGAACGGTTCAGGGATTGAGGTGCTGAGCATTACTGGGGATGCAGCAGGTGGGATATTTTTGCAGGTTTTTCCATGGTTTAAGGTTAATCATGTTCATTGGTCTGTGATTAAACAGTGAGAGAGGGATAGGTCAAGAAGGCAGTGTACCGCCAACTTCTCAACGGCATCTTGGGATGGGCAATAAATTCTGGTTTTGTCAGTGAAACTCACATTCCATGAATGAATAAAAACAAAAGCTACCTGATTAATGTTCATCCTCATTTCTTGCTCATTGATTACATTTAATTTATTGCTCATTCTTTAAAGCTTAGTTTAATTTGTTTCTATTCTGTTCAATGTAATTAGTTCATTGCTTATTCATTAATGAGCTGAATTGAGTCTTAAAAACGGACAATAAATTATTGATTGTCATGTGTGTCCTGCCTGAAGGCAACTCCTTGGCTCATTATTCACTGCTGTTTTATTCGGAGCTGTTTTACTTGGCAGACTTTGCCATTGAGGGTTGCTCTTACCTTTCCCATGTGCAGGCAGGTCCCAAGACCACCTTAGCAAGAATCATAGAATCCCTACAGTGTGGAAGCAGGCTATTTGGATGATCAAGTCCACACCGACCCCCCGAAGAGCATCCTATCCAGACGCATGACACTACCTTATCCCTGTAGCCTTGCATTTCCCATGGCTAATCCATCTAGCCTGCATATCCCTAGACACTACGGGCAATTTCCCATGGCCAGTCCTGTACATCTTTGGACTGTGGGAGGAAACCAGTGCACCCGAAGGAAACCCATGTAGACACGGGGAGAATGTGTAAACTCCACACAGTCACCTGAGGATAGAATTGAACCCAGGTTCCTAGCGCTAACCATGTTGCCACTGTACCACCCAAAGGGACTTAAAATTGCACCAGCACACCTAGATTGAGCTATATCCTCTGGCCAACTGAATGACGAGCTCTCTCAAGCTATTAAATAAAGAGAAATCAATTAAACATTACACTACAACATGTTGAATGTGTTCAAATGTGAGAGTGCAATAGTTAATTTTTTTTTGAATCTAGTGTAAAATACAATTATTAGAAATAGACTTCCCAAAATGACAACAGTGAAATTGTCTTGATTTTCTCTAACTTCACTTTTTGAGTGTAACAACAGCTAAATTGAGTGAAAATGGGAAAATAATTAGAAATGGATTGAAAAATCCTTTCAATAACTGAGCATTGTGATTTTGAACATTGATCAAAGACAAATATTGAAGACTGGCGTTCTATCCCCACAGAGGTACTGTAGACCAGAATAATCAAATTTACTGAATGACCCCAGACAGAGAAATAACCTACAAGTACCACTTTTGTAGCTTTTACTTTTAAGTGTATTCTGCCCAATTTGGGTGATAGGAATTAATAGACACATGATATTTTAAATATAAAGGTACATTTTGCATGAAATAAATGGTAAAGTTGCCATATTCCCTACTAGACAGTGAGGCAGCTCTCTCACCTATCCCTGTAACCTTGCATTTCCCATGGCTAATCCATCTAGCCTGCACAGTATGGGCAATTTAGCATGGTTAATCCGCCTAACCTGCATGCCTTTGGATTGTGGGAGAAGGCCAGCACATTTACAAGGAACTCATGCAGACACAGGGAGGATGTGCAAACTCTACACAGACAGTCGCCTGAGACAGGAATCGAACCCAGGTCCCTGGGAGGCAGCAATGCTAACCGCTGAACCACCATGCTGCCCCATCTCTCACTTTATTATTCAATCGATTTAATCATCAAATTGTGAACACCGGCGGCTGTATTTCCACTGTGGTCCATGACAAACATCATCACCAAATTCCTGCAGAACCCCCTGAATGAAGTTTATAACAGTCTTGTTGGTCCAGGTTTTCCAGAGACACCAGTACCTGGCCCACTTAATTACACTGTTTGATCTGCTCTGGCAGCACAGGAGTCCTGACCTTTAGCTATCCTGGAGCAGCAATTGAATAGTATGGTGTTGTGAGAAGAACATCAGGCAGGAGTAGGGTGGCATCGTGGCTCAGTGGTTTGCACTGCTGTCTCACAGCGTCAGTGACCACGGTTCGATTCCACCCCCGGGTGACTGTCTGTGTGGTTTCCCTGTGTCTGCGTGGGTTTCCTCCAGGTGCTCAGGTTTCCTCCCACAGTCCCAGGATGTGCAGGTTAGGGTGGATTAGCCAGGCTGAATTACCCATAGTGTCCAGGGATGTGCAGATTAGATATGTTAGCCATGGGGAAATGCAGGGATAGGGCAGAGGTCTGGGTGGGGTGCTCTTGGGAGGGTTGATGTGGATTTGTTGGGTCAAGTAACCTGTTTCCGCACTATAAGGATTCTATTTAAAAAAACAAAGTTTGAGGAATCAGTAGGCAGCTAAGAGATGAAATCAGAGCTAATAAGAAGGCCTGGGGAGCGGAGAAAGTGGAAAGAATCTTGGCTCTGTGTTGAGGGAAGCCATGCAGGACTCAGACAAAGCTTACATGAATGAATACTTTCATGCAACTCAGAGAGTAGGGATTGGAAAACTCACAACCACTATTAAACTTGGTTTAAACCTCTATGTGATATTAGTGCTCAGGGAAAACCGAGAGACATACCAGGCTCAGAAAAGCTGGCTGACAGTGAAGAGGTAATGTCATGCCTGTGAATGGAGACTATGGGAAACATGGACTAAGGACAGAAGGGGTTTGGACCAGAACAGAACCAATCACTGAGGAGATCAATGACATAGCTGTTCTCGAGAAGGCATTTCAAAGCCAGATCCACAAAAGTGAAGAATGTAACCCCTTGTGGAATTTAATGAGATTTGATTACCCAGATGGGCTTACTATCAGGGGTATTGCTGAGAAATCAGTGGGATCAGCTTAAATGGATTTGATATTTGGTGTGAGCTATAAGAATTCAATCACAATATATTACCCATGTTTGCCGCCTATTAATTCTGAATGTTAGAAATAAATTATACATGCAATCCAGATTATATTACGGCTCTAACTTGTATAATAAAGCATTATTTGTTCAAAACTGTGGAATCTTAGTAACACAGGAACAGGAGTAGGCCATTCAGCCCCTCAGGCCTGGTCCTTCATTCAATGTGATCAAAGCTGATCTGTGGCCGAACACCATATCCATGCCTTTGGCTTATCTCCCTTAATACCTTTGCTCAACAAAAATATGTACCTATCTCCAATTTAAATCTAACAATTGATCCAGCACCCACTGTGGATAAACATTCCAAGCATCCACCATCACCTGTGTAGATCTTGTGAAACTGTGGAATCTTTATTTTCTTTGTAAATCTGCTGGACCTCACCGTTTTTTGTCTCATTTAAAAATAAAGGTTACTAGACCCTGAGTTACTTTAAAACTTTGATGATCTCATCTAAGATCCCACTACGGATGCACTGATGTACCTGCTGAATGATGTTGTTATCATTGTTGAGGCCCAGGAACTTGTACATTGATTCTCTGCAATAGGAGCACAAATTTAGACTCAGGAAACTAGATGAGATACAAGGGCAGTTTGAGGTCTTTCAGTGAGGCAGATTCGGGTCAATGAAGTGAAGGCCATTGCTAAATAAAACGGGCAACTTGCTTAAAAAGGCAAAGATTACAGAACTAAGGGGAAAGAGCATTTTGGGAGGCTGGCACATGTATGATGGGTGAATGGCTTCTTTGATCTAGGTTTCCATGTTTGATGTTGATTGTTGGAAAGACCAAGTTGCTTCTGGGATGCCCATGTTGAATACTGGGACTTCAAGTATGTCCTTCTCCTTTCTGAGGAATCAATGTCAGCCTTCTAGATACCTTCTAGGGATTGACACCACTATGTAATATGCAGACAAGTCCCACAGCAGTGTTTCCCCTCAGACCCATTTCACTGATAGATGCTTCCATTCAGATGTCAAGTAACTGTGGTTGCATTTTGATCGAAGTCTTCAAATCTGACACCCTATTTCAGACTCGAGTACTGAGATGTAAAGTGGGAGTTATGTAACCTTTGATATTTTTCCTCTTATCAGTTTTTATTCAAAGGTCATTCCCCTCCTCCCAACCTTGAGGTAATTGCAAACAACAGCTATTTCAGCCCCTTCAATAAATACTGGAGACATCAGTTCTCTGAAAGCTGAGAAAGCCCTCTGGCAAACCTTTTAAATTTAGCAAAATGTCACCAAGTTCTTTCCATGGTGCCACTCTGAAATTAAATATTAATTTAATCATTGCAAAAACGTTGGATTGTTGACATTTTAGCTTGAGCTCACAAGCAAAACATTTTTTTTAAATTATATCAAATACCAATGGATATGGATCATTGTCAGCCTGTGGAATTAGGTGACGAAGTGGTGTTAGCTCAGTACCTGAGGCTTCCAGTTAATGACTTTAATATGGAGGAACATTTCTACAACAGATCAAAGTGCACGAGGTCAAAGTCCAGTCACCAGTGAGCGAGGAGTTCCCTGCAGAACTGTAACCATTGTGACCACGTGTCATCTTTTAGAGATTGGACTTACCTGTCAGTAAAGTGTTCACTATCAGTGGCTAAGCCATTAGTGAAAGCATGAGTGAGAGACAGGGCTATAGCACAGACCTGGAGTAGAGTGACATAGGGGCTATGACAGAGCATCAGCTCTGTACCTAGAGCATTAGTCTTGGCTTCTGGAGTACTAGTCCACTGACATTAACACTGCCACTTCCATCCACTCTCAACTGCACCTGAGATCCCTGTCTTATCGTCTGTTGAAATGTAGGATAAGAGCGTTATTGCCTGTTACGAACTACATCTCTTACCTCACTGATATGCGGTTATCTATCCCACCACCTCTATGTGAAAGCCAGAGCAGCATGGCGGCTCAGTGGTTAGCAGTGCTGCCTCACAGCACCATAAAAGTTTCGGTTTCATCCTTGGGTGACTGTCTGAGTGGACATGCTCCCCTTGTGGATTTCCTTCAGGTGCTCCAATTTCCACCCACAGCCCAAAGATGTGTAAGTTAGGTGAATTGGCCATGCTAAATTTCCCCACAGTGTTCAGGCTGGGTGGGTTAGCCATGGGGTATTCAGGGTTGCAAGGATTGGGTGGGTCACTTTTCAGAGTGTCAGGGTGGACTCGATGGGCCGAATGGTCTGCTTCCATGCAGTAGGGACTCTCTATGATTTTGTACATGCTCTAAAAGACCTCCATGTTGAACAGCAGCACAAACAGCTCATGACATGCTCTGAGAGCATATACCCATGTCCCGCACTCTCACACACACTGGCTCCTGACATGTGCCAGCCTGTGTGAATCCTCCTGGTACATCTCCAATCCACTTCCAGGACACTACTGCCCTTTAGATCCAAGATGGTGGCAGAGTTGGACTCCTCAGCCAGAGTTCATCTTTTTTTTCTTTCTCTTGTTTTTTGGTGATTTTCTGAGTGGACTGGGACTCTTAACCTCAACATGAACCCGACATGGCGATCTCTCAGCCCAGCATGGTGGCCTGTCAGCCTGGTATAGTGGGTTCCTCGGTGATGATCTCCCAGCAGCTTGGCTTCAGCATGGACTTCTAGCTGTGAAATGATCCAGAGCAGTCTCCCAGCCTCAAGAGTCTTGAGGTGAAGCCTAGTGTAGTGTAGAGTCAAGATTAGAGAGGTGCTGGAAAAGCACAGCAGATCAGGCAGCATCTGAGGAGCAGGACTGATGAAGGGCTTCATTACTGATGGAGGGCTTTTGACTGAAATGTCGATTTTCCTGCTCCTCGGATGCTGCCTGACCTTCTGCGCTTTTCCAGCACCACTCTAATCTTGACTCTAATCTCCAGCATCTGCAGTACCCACTTCTGTCTAGTGTAGAGTCAAGGCCAGGCACTGACTAAAGGCTAGGTGCTGGCGTGGACTAGGTTGGAAGGACTGTTATGCTGAACTTTTTATTTCTTTATTTTTCTAATTATTTTTCCCCTAAGAACTTGTACTGAACAATCTGTACCTAGATACCATTATACCTAAGGTGATGTTATAAGTGGCAACTTGTAAACTTTTCACTGCACTTATGTGAGTACATGTGGCAATAAAGCTAATTTTAATGCTAATTCAATGCTGTACCTCAGGCTGCCTTGGTAACTCTCATTGCAACGCTGCAGCAAGGACACTGTGTGCTCAGGAACACGCACCCAGCTCATTGACTGGACCAGGCTCTTTACTCACTGTCATAGTTCTCACTCACTCTGAATGGTCACAGCATTCCCTCCTTTCGTTACCTTTGTGCCAGAGACACCAGACTCATGGCATCGCTTAGTACAAGCACAAACTAGTCACGGCTATCAGCAAGTCCTCAGTCAGGTCAAGGGAGATAGCTTTCTTCCAGAGGGTGCTGGCACAGAAAGGCAAGGGGAGCCTCTGAGACCAGTCGAGGGATTGGACAGTCAGTCAGCCCCTTGGGACAGTCAGAGTCAGAATTCTGTCCCCATTAGGGGAAGAGGAGCCGAAGGTCACATGGCTCACCAACCAGCAATATGGATATTGAGGGGGATGCTCCTGTTAGTGCAGGTGGGGATCTGATCCAGCAAGGGAGTGGGCAGCACAGAAGGTATGCAGGGTCAGTGGTGTCAGGGGATTGGGGTGGGTGACAGTGACTGAGGGAAGATGTTGCAGATAATGGGAGTGCATGAGCCTCCAGGGGGAGGGACTGTTGCTTCATTGCACGTCTTTGCCTTTACAGGACTGGGCTTCCTCCAGAGGGCTGAGACAGCACTGACCTGGGTGGCAATGTCAGACCAGGCTGGCATGACCTCCGCTGTGAGGCCTGAGGGCATTGCGTCTCCGCATCTCTCCATCTCTCCATCCAGCAGGACTCCACGACTCAGTTCACCTCATGGGATGCCAATTTCCTCTCCTCTGTCGCACCTGGGGCAAACATCAGGGCATATGCAGGGCAGCTTTGGACCAACTGTTTTTCTATAGATGCACATCAGTCTCTTAAATACCACACTGATGCCAAGGATGTTAGTCAAGTTAGGAAGTATGGGCAGTGTGAGCCAGTAGTTCTTAGCACGATGAGTGGTAGAGTGGGGCTGGGTTCAGGTGGGAGGGGTGTATGGGAGCACAATATCTCATTAGAGGCAGGTTTACTAAGAAATGCTGAGAGAACTTACTTGTCCTCATGGTGAAAAACCCTTCGAAAAACTGACACTTATCCTGAAATTATAAGATTCACCCCATTGTGATATCGGACTTACAGATAGGAACATAGGAGCAGAACAGTACCACCCCATACTGAAACATAGATTACTGCAACAATTATTATGGCCAAGTAAATAAAGGTTTACATTTATATTGGGCTTCTCACAACCACTGCATTCCTCCAGTTTAACAACTGAGAATTGAATTCCCAGATGTATAGTCAGTGTTATAATGCAGGAATATCAGCAGCCCTGATATACACAGCAAGTTAGTGCCAACATCAGGGCCAACCCTGATGTTATTCTTTAAAATGGTACCATACATCAATCTGTTCATGCAGATGGAGCCTCAGCTTAATATCCCAGTGAGAAAACAACTCCTCCAACAATGCAGGCCGCCCTCAGTACTGCGTCGAGAGTGTGATGCTGGAAAAGCACAGCAGGTCAGGCAGCATCCGAAGAGCAGGAGAATCGAAGTTTCTGGCATAAGCCCTTCATCAGGAATTCCATCAGATTCCATCAGCTCTTTGGATGCTGCCTGACCTGCTGTGCTTTTCCAGCACCACACTCTCAGCTCTGATCTCCAGCATCTGCAGTCCTCACTCTCCCTTGTCCTCTGTACTGAGCTAAAGTATCAACCTTGATTTTTGTACTCAGTTCCTGAACCATTATTCAGAGCCTTTAACAGAATTATATATTTATAGGAGCATTATAAAGGAAAATCTATTCCGAAGCCACATAAGGATTTTCAGGCTGGGTGTGAAAAGCTCAGCAAAAGGAAGGTCTCAAAGAAGAAAATTGAGACAGAGCAGTGTAGGGAGAGCGATTAACATCAATGATGCTCGAGAGGCCAGGATTAAAGGAGCACAGGTATCTGAAAGGGTTGTCAAACCGGAGGAGGTTACTGAAGTAGAAAAGGGCCAGGCCATTGAGAGATTCCAAATCAAAAATTATAATTTTAAAACACTTTTATAATTTTGCTTCAGCGGGAACCAATGTAGGTCAGTGAACACAGACAATGCGTCAATAGGACTCGGTATGAGCTATTCATGGTTAACAGAATATTGTACAATTTCATATTTAGAAAGTGCAAGACTAGCTAGGACTGCACTTGAATAATCGAGTTTATTGAACAGGGGAGCTGATACAGGGTGATAGTATTGATGGATAGGACAAAGAGTGATGGCTGAGACTGAGGTAATAGTGAAGTATAATGAAAGATAGTGATATAGCACTGGGATATATGAATGCAGCGCAGATAGAACATTCTTTAATTATGCCCACTTCTAATTGCTCAGAGGGAAGTTAACGAGTTAACCATATTGTTGTGTTTCTGGAGTCACATGTAGGCCAGGCCAGGTAAGGATGGCAGTTTCCTTCCCTAAAGGACATTAGTGAATCAGATGAGTATACCTCATAATCAGCAATAGTTTCATGGTCGCAATTAGGCTGGAAATTCCAGATTTTTATTCAGTTCGAGTTCCACCACCTGCTGTGGGAGGATTTCAATTGGGTTCTGGGATTACAGCATGGAGGTATAGGATTACAGTATGGAGACGTAGGAGTATAGCAATGACATATAGGATTACAGCATGGAGATTTAGGATTAAAGCATGGAGACGTAGGAGTATAGCAATGACATATAGGATTACAGCATGGAGATATAGGATTACAGCATGGAGACGTAGGAGTATAGCAATGAAATATAGGATTACAGCATGGAGATATAGGATTACAGCATGGAGGTATAGGATTACAGCATGGAGATGTAGGATTATAGCAATGACATATAGGATTACAGCATGGAGGTATAGGATTACAGCATGGAGGTATAGGATTACAGCATGGAGACATAGGATTATAGCAATGACATATAGGATTACAGCATTGAGATATGGGATTACAGCATGGCGATATAGGATTATAGCATGGATATATAGGATTACAGCATGGAGATGTAGGAGTATAGCAATGACATATAGGATTACAGCATTGAGATATAGGATTACAGCATGGCGATATAGGATTATAGCATGGATATATAGGATTACAGCATGGAGATGTAGGAGTATAGCAATGACATATAGGATTACAGCATGGAGATATAGGAATATAGCATTGAGAAATAGAAATATATGGATATATGGATATAGCAGTAAGAATTAGTAATGTGGAACTGAGATATAGGATTACTACATGGAGATATACAATTTACTCACTGAGTTGTAGAATTACAGCATTGAAATATAGGATTACAGCGCTGAGATATAGGATTACAGCACTGAGATATAGGATTCTAGGCCTGAGATATACGATTATAGCACTGAGATATAGGATTATAGCACTGAGATATAGAATTATAGCACTGAGATATAGAATCACAGTGTTGAGATTATAGGCTTTTAATATTGAGATACAAGATTATAGCATTGAGATGTAGAATTATAGCACTGAGATATAGGGTTATAGAATTGAGAAATAAGATTATAAAACTGAGAAATCGGATTATAGGACTGAAGTATTTGATTACTATACTGAGGAATAGGATTATAGGACTGAAGTATTTGATTACTGCATTGAGATATAGGACTATGGCACTGCCATATGTGATTATAGGAGCGAGGTATAGTTTGTGCGAAGATTTGTAGCTCGGGTGCTCGTTGTTGTGGTTCTGTTTGCCGAGCTGGGAATTTGTGTTGCAGACGTTTCGTCCCTTGTCTAGGTGACATCCTCAGTGCTTGAGAGCCTCCTGTGAAGTGCTTCTGTGAAGCGATCTCACCAGAACGAAGGACCCGATACCCAGCATGAGCAAAACTAATGTAGTGTACAAAATCCCATGCAAGGACTGCACAAAACACTACATAGGACAAACAGGAAGACAGCTAACGATCCGCATACATGAACACCAACTAGCCACGAAACGACATGACCAGCTATCCCTAGTAGCCACACACGCACACCTAGACAGGGGACGAAACGTCTGCAACACAAATTCCCAGCTCGGCGAACAGAAGCACAACAGTGAGGTATAGGATTACAGTATTGAGACATAGAATTACAACATAGAGATATAAGATTACAGCATGGAGATACAGGATTATGGCATTGAAATAGAGGATTATGGCATTAAGATATAGAATTATGGCATTGAGATATATGATTATAGCACTAAAGTACAGGACTATAGCACAGAGGTACAGCATTACAGTATTACACTACGGACATCCACTGGTGGGAGGACCACATCCTGAACTGAAATATATTAAAAAAACATGATTTAGTTTAGTTAGTTATCTATTATAATGCACGATTCAATGACAATTACAAATATTATAGATTTTTATTTAAAATGCTTTTGATGTAAGATTCCAAAATATTTATAGAATGGACAAAATAATCAGCAACAGGCTGTTCAGTTATCCCATTTTTACAAATGTTTATGGAGATTGACTCAGTTCCTTGATTTACGAACCTGCCATCCATCATAAAAGAACACGAGAAAGTGCATTAATAGCTACGGAGTTAGGAGCTTCTTCAGTCTTGTTCCTCATTTGAGGAAGATGTATTTCCAAATTTCCAGATATGGGAAATTCTTGGGGCACACCCACTGAGCAGTAACATAATAGATTAAAGAACTGAAGGTTATTTAAAGTTGACATGACATATGGTGGCCCGTAGCAGCTCAGCTGTTAGTTAACCAGCTTTCCTTTGTGTTCAGCTATATTCCCTAACAGTAGAGTAATTCTAACTCCTCATTAGAGACTATGGCTTGGCAGATCTTTACCCAAAACCAGGGTAAAGAGGCACCTAGCTGCCAACAACTGAGGGTTGGATTGCACAGGAACAGCAGGCAAGACCTTAACTCTTATTGCACAGCCTCCGTCAAGTGGAGAGTCTTACAAGACAATGGTTCCATCCATACGGGTAATTCTCAGAGAAGACACATTCCGGCAGTGCAACTGTTTACAACAAGGCTAAGGAATTAAGGAACACAAGTTTTGAGAACGCTTACCTCTGTTTACAATAGCGTGATTCCAGTGGTAATCGTTTCGTGTGCTTTGACCTGTGCATGTGTCGATGTCCGCACCATACTGTGCATGAGATGATGTCAGCTGCCAACAGAGCCACTTTCTGTGTTAAATTTACTTTTGTTTTGTAGGTAAATATGATTTATACCTTCATACAGGCTGTGCTATACTTTGTGTTGACTTCTGGGTGATTTTTGAGCGATTGTGAGTGATTTTTTTAACGATCTGCCCCGAACCCCACTTTTCCCATTGGCCTCAGTATTTATCCTAAATAATTCTCCATTAAGCGAGGTTTCACCAAAGCACAACTATGGCATTATGTGCGAACCACCTGTAATCTTGCGCTCCCCCATTAAATCAGATGGTTTCCATTCTAAAAATGATCTACCTGATGAGACATGTTATGACCCACCGTCAGGGTAGATGGGGCTTGAAATTTGCAGCATAGGCACGTATTTTGACCTGACCAGACGCCATCAAAATATATTAAGAAGATGGCTTGAACCTGTACCTTTTATTTTTTTAAAGGTAAATGTCAGGTATTGTGCTGCAGGTGCAATGTGATCGTTCAGACTACTTGACATTGAACAAAACACAATTTATTCAAACACCTTCGTTAAATACAACTGAAGAATTAGGAATTTGGAATTGTTGGAAAACAACAGAATATTAGAAACAGCAACTATTACTAATTAACTGTTTTAGTGTAGTAACACACCGTAAACAAACCTCTTGGCAAAAAAGGCAAATTCAGAAAATAGATTTTCTCACATGGACTGCCCACAATAATAAGAAAAGTGTCCATTTCTAGCTGTAACTGAGAGAGGGGGGAAATATCTTCTACTTCTTCAAAACTCCAACAGCTTCTGCCAAAAACTAAACCAAAGGAATGAAAATAAAATGAGAAATCCTCGACCTATAAAACTCATGCCAGTGAGAGCCGGCCACACCCATTCAGGCTGCTACTATTATTCAAACTTTGAACAAAGAACTACATAGCCTCATAACCACAGACTTTTCGACGTCTCTCATTCAATCATGCTTTTATAAGAAACCAGGACAAAATACAACTCTGAAAGACATAGCATCATCACAGATACTTCCACTGCATCAAAAAGTGTCCTTGGTTGCAATTGATTGCTTGCTACATTCAACCTCTGCATAATGCTCATTGTTGGAACAATTGACTTGTGTCCCTGTGCAAAATGGTCTGCTCTTCACACCTGATCCGTAACAATTCCATCCTTTGCACGAAAGAAGAAGAACATTAGTTGTAGTGATTGTAACGGGGTCAGCCAGTTAGATCTCATAGAATATGAGTTCCCTGATTGGGGCTATTAATCTGGTCCAATCAGGGAGCCCTGGCTGACAGATAAGATCAGGAGTATCAGACCTTCTGTTCACTGAGAGCTGGCTCTGAGTGTATTGGAGCAGCATCGCGGGCTCTCCGTGCGTAAATAAAAGGTGGCTTGGTGACAGGATACAGGGCTCTGTGGAGTTATTTCAATGGCAAGGAGAGAAAAGAACAATACTGAAAGAACTTCCTCGCACCAGTTATCTATGAGCTGGAGTTAGCATTTCTAGCATCACGCTGTTATTTGGGAAACTTGACTCATTTAATCCTGCCTCTGAAGACCGGGCCCAGTATGTGGAAAGAATTCATCATTTTATTTCTGAACAAATGATATTGGGACAGATGAAAAGCCATGTGCAATTCTCCTGACAGCTTGTGGACCCACGGCTTTCTTGGTTATTAGGAGCCGAATTTTCCCTGAGGCACCAGATACTAAAATCTTTCAAGAGTTGATGGATTTAGCTAAGGATTATTACATTTCCAAACTTCCTCTAATTCTGAGACACTATCAGTTTTACTCGTCAGTTCGAGAACCAGGAGAATCTGTTCTCCCTCTCTGACAAACGTTGAAGGTACCTTGGAATCTGAGATGGACACAGCAGATGTCTCTGCCTCAATGCCTTTGTTGCCTGAAGAGGGGAATGAATTTCTTTCCAGATGCTCTGGGTACAAGAGGGGAGCTATTATGTATTACACACCACCTGTAGCAGGAGCAGATTTGGAGAAACCTGATCTGGTGTCAAATTGCCCCAGGAGAAGCTACAAAAAAAAATGAATTGGCCTATGTCCCCAGACTCAGAGCAGGAGGGATGTAATGATTGTAATGAGGTCAACCAGGTGGACTCATAGAATATGAGTTCCCTGATTGGGGCTGTTAATCTGGTCCAACCAGGGAGCCCTGGCTGACAGATAAGATCAAGAGTGTTACGTTAGAGCCCGGGTGTCCTTGGAGAAGGAGCACGCAGTGTCCACCAACACCCTGGAGTTGTTCAGGGAGAGGTGGGCGCTGCAGGGAGTGGAGTGTATTATTTCCCCCTCCAACTCTATTTTGATTTAATCCCTATCCTCCCCCTCACTGTTTGATCACACAGCACTGCCCTTTGATGTGAAGGGCAGTGTTTGTCACTGGCCACCCGGGTGTTTTCATATCTTCCTTGTGGTGGAAATTGAATAAAGATTCGTGCAACTTGCGTCTCTCACTGGGTCTCACACCTGCACACACACACCATGGGTGCTGGGGAAAAAATAAGCACTGACAAAAAAAAAGAAAAAAAAGTCAGCAGGAATGACAGAGGTTCTGCTCACTCTGAGAGCTGGCTCTGAGGGAGTTGAATAAAAAAAAACATCAAGAGTGTCACATCTACCACCGGGCGGTGGGGATCCCCAGTGGAGGGCTCTCTACTCGGGAGTCCTCCCCCTTTCTCTCGGGGATCTGGGGTAGAGGGTGCTGCACGCAGCAGCCCCCTGCAACCGCAGATTGTGGTGGTTCACGGACTCCCAGCCCAACTGCTTGTTCTGTGGCGCTGTGGAGTCCGTGGACCACGTGTATATTGGGTGTGGGCGTCTGCACTCCCTTTTTGATTTTCTATAAAACCTTCTTCTCTGTTTCTGGTTGCACTTCAGTCCCACGCTCCTGATCTTCGGTGCAGAGGGGGGAGGGTAGGTGTGAGAACCTCCTCGTGGGCCTGCTCCTGGGCCTGGCCAAACTGGCCATAAACAGGTCGAGGTAGCGGGCCGTGGAGGGGGTCGTTAGGGCCAACTGCCTGCCCCTCTCCCGCGGTTATGTCAAAGCCCAGGTGCCCTTGGAGAAGGAGTATGCGGTGTCGACCAACACCCTGGAGTTGTTCAGGGAGAGATGGGCGCCGCAGGGAGTGGAGTGCATCATTTCCCCCTCCAACTCTATTTTGATTTAATCCCTGCCGTCCCCCTTCACTGTTTGATCACACAGCATTGTCTTTTGATGTGAAGGGCAGTGTTTGTCACTGGCCACTCGGGTGTTTCCTTTCTTCCTGGTGCTGGAAATTGAATAACGATTGGTACACCTTGTGTCTCTCACTGTGTCTCACACCTGCACACACACCATGGGAGCTGGGGAAAATATGAGCACTACTGCAGTTAGAAACAAAAACAGCAATGTCAGACATCGAAAAGAAGGAGCTCAGGACTCAGAGGTTCAGCTCACCACGAGAGCTGGCTCTGAGGGAGCTGGATCAGTGTCAAGGACTCTCCATGTGTGTGCAAAGGTGACTTGGTGACAGGATACCATCCTCTGTGGAGTTATTTCATTAGTAACAATCACAAAAGCACCAAGTTAGAACTGAGTTAATATTCATTTATGTTTGAAGCTGATGATAATTTATGCTCCTTACTCTGCAGCATGACACTGCTTCGCAAGCAAGGGACCAAATATGTGACTCTAATTGTTTTCGACGTGGCAAGATCTTTGTTGTCGTTTCGGTTTGACACTTGGCCTCATTTGGCAGGATTCCTGTGAGGGATGAAATTGTTTTGCTCCTGCTTGAATCATATTTGTTGTCAAAATGTCCTACCATATAATAAAATGAAAGAAGATGTAGAAATCTCGCAATTTGGGTTGAAACAACTGGGAGTACATTTGTGAAACGTTAAAGGCATTGCACACAAATGTCACTGAGTGTTATTGACCCAGGTACCACTGACACATTGCAACCTAGCACACTGAAGGCATTCTCTTTATAGTCTACCAGGGAAAACTGAGAAGGCTGAATCAGTTATTGTAATTATCTGTTAAATTAGAAAAGTTACAAATGCAAAGAAATTGATATAAATAATATGAAATGAATCACAATGTTCAGCATGATTATAAAGTGATTTTAAATGTTAGGGGTATAGAGACAGAAGAAGCTCAATTCTTGTTGAGTAAGAGGAGCAGAAAGGAAAGTCGGTTGATGTCACAATCAGATCAGCATGAGCTCATTGAATGGGAGAAAGATTCAAGGGGCCGAATAGCCTACACCATAAGACGATAAGACATAGGAGCGGATGTAAGGCCATTCGGCCCATCGAGTCCACTCCGCCATTCAATCATGGCTGATGGGCATTTCAACTCCACTTACCCGCATTCTCCCCGTAGCCCTTAATTCCTTGTGACATCAAGAATTTATCAATCTCTGCCTTGAAGACATTTAGCATCCCAGCCTCCACTACACTCTGCAGCAATGAATTCCACGGGCCCACCACTCTCTGGCTGAAGAAATATCCCCGCATTTCTGGTCTGAATTTACCCCCTCTAATTCTAAGGCTGTGTCCACGGGTCCTAGTCTCCTCACCTAACGGAAACAATTTCCTAGCGTCCACCCTTTCCAAGCCATGTATTATCTTGTAAGTTTCTATTAGATCTCCCTTAATCTTCTAAACTCCAATGAATACAATCCCAAGATCCTCAGCCGTTCCTCAGACAAATTTCTGTTTGTCTGTTTCTCAGTCAAAATTGACTTTCTGGATTCTGCTTAAATGATAGAATCTACATCAGCAACATGTTACAATCTTGAGTAACATTTTGCAGTGAAGTTACTGTTATGAACTAACTAAATGCAGTAACTTACTTTGCTCACAGCAAGGCTCAATAACCAGTCAACTGAATGAATGATGAGTGAAATAGTTTCAATGGTGTTGGATGGAGAATTTTGAGACAGGACAACATACATAAAGGATGAAACCACTTTCCATCAACCCCACTGACCTCTATTAACTCCCATTTGCCTCCAGTTTAAAAAAAACTGCTGAAGATGAACAGTCTGCTCCAGATGTCCATCTGTCCCATGAGTGGCTCTGCAAAGCAGCACAAACTCAGTGAGTACTGTGGACCCTCATTCAAGATTAGTCCTTTGAGTATAGGAGTTGGGAACTCATGTTGAGGTTGTGCAGGACATTGGTGAGGCCTTTTCTGGAATACTGTGTCTGGTTCTGACCTCCTTGTTTTAGGAAGGATATTATTAAAGCTGGTGAGGGTACAGAAGAGATTTACCAGGATGTGGCCGGGAATGGAGGGCTTGAGTTGTAAACAAAGACTGGATTCATTGGGACATTTTGATGTGTATAGATAGGTTTAATGGCAGGTGTTGTTTCCCTTGGATGGGGGATTTCGAGACTAGAGGGCATAGTTTTAAGGTGAGAGGAGATAGACTTAAAAAAGACATGAGAGGCAAATCCTTTACACAGAGGGTGGTTCATCGGTGGAATGAACTTCCTGAGGAAGTGGTGGATGTGTATACCATTACAATATTTAAAAGACTTTTGGATAAGTGCATGAATAAGAAGGCATGTAGGGATATGGGCCAGGAGCATAGTTTGGGATTATGTTTGTTATGGGCTGGTTAGACTGACGGGTCTGTTTCTATGCTGGATGTCTCCATGACTCTAACATGCTTTCTCATTAAGACCCAGCTGACAATTGTGCAAGTGATATTTTACTAAGTATCTGTCATGGCTGATTTGATAGTGCTCTCCGAATGTTGGCTTAATCAGGTCAGCAAACTAAAACATATGAGTATGTTATGATGCCCAAAATTCAATCATCTGGACTCATTCTGGAAACAAATTTTGCTGTGTGGATAATGTACCAATGAAGTGACTTCAATTCTGCATTGAGCAGCCAACTGGCATGAAGTGACCAATCATTTTGAGACTGGGTTGGCACACCCTTGCCAAGCTGGACACAGTAAAAGCTCAGAAGCAACAATAAACCGAGAAAGTCATCAGATTCTTAATACACTGTGCTCCAACTAAACGGTTGTACAATTGGAAACAGCTCAGCAGAGAGGCCATGAGGAAGATCATTTTCTGTTTCTGGATTAATGATGTCATAGTAGCCAGCCTCCAAACCTGCAGCATCTTCCCTGCATCTGGGGATGACGCGAAGATTGTCGAAAGCCCTTCTGCTCCCTCTATCCTCAGATCTCTTAACAATCTGGAACATCAGCCATCTAGGTGCCCTGCCTATCGACTTCCGCTCCATCCACCGCTTCAACCATCTTCAATTCTACTGGTATTTACTGTGAAGGCAGTAGCTGACTTGCTTTGGCTGCCTGAGGAAAAGGGAGTTCGAGAACAGCAACATCAGATCTGACACAAAGCTCATGGTTTGCAGAGCTGTGCTGTTTCCTGCCCTCCTATATGGCTCTGACACATGGGCTGTCCACAGCAGACATCTCAAGGTACTGGAGCAGTCCCACCAGTGCTACCTGTGCATGATCCTGTAAATCCACTGGGAAGGCAGATGCTCCAACGCCAGCGACCTCGTCCAGGCCAGCAGCCCCAGCTTCGAGACACTGCGCCTCCCCTCTTGATCGGCTACAATGGGCTGGGCATGTCGTCTGCAGGACCGACATGAGACTCCCCAGGCAGGTGCTCTCCTCCCAGCTCTGAAACAGCAGGCGAGCCCCCAGGGGGACAGAAGAGGTGCTTCAGGGATACCCACAAGGCTTCACTGGGCGAAGTGCAGCATTCCCTCAGACACCTGGGAATCACTGACCAAACAGTGTCCAAGGTGGAGGAGGGACATCCGGGAAGGCATCGAGCACCTCGAGACTTGCCATCAGGAAAAAGCAGAAGCCAGGCTAAAACTGCAGAAGTAGGGTGCTGCCACACCAACGCCCCACCCACCCCTTCCCATGACAACCTTCTACTCCAGGTGTAACAGAGCCTGTGCTATCAGTCTGTGCAACCACCTACGGACTCACTGCGTGAGACTGGCAATGATGAGTCGCTGACTAAACACCAATAGAAGGTATTCAGTGAACATTCTAGCACCCTGAGGCTCCAGCATATATTGCCCTCACTGCGCCTACATCTTACTCGCTACTTACTGTTTCTTTATTGGTAGAAAACTTCTGGGTTCTCTTTCATGTTGACCCTCATTGCCTGTCTTACTTCTGCTTCACATCCCCTTTCATCCTGTTATTATTCTTCGTGAGTGAAAAATTCACCTGACATTCTTTCGACACACTTTACTCTCTCCCATGGGGTCCAAGAAAGCCTGGTTTTCTTTCCCCTCCCTTTCATCCTTGTTCAAATGTATCTAGTCTGTATCTGATTATCTTGTTCAGTTGAACTGTGCCAAGCAAGCTGAGGGTCAATGGACTATGGTCAATAGGTAGCTGAACTAAATCCCGGCCAGCAAAGACATAGGAATTGAGACGAGCTGAAGTAAAGAGATTGGATATACATACAGACTTGCCATTAGACCATCAGAACTCAGCTACAAAAAAGAAAGTTAAAAATCACACAACACCAGGTTTTAGTCCAACAGGTTTTATTGGAAGCACACTAGCTTTTGGAGCGACGCTCCTTCATCAGGTGGTAGTGGCCATTGTTAACAGCTAACCCAAGAATGCAACCTTTTAAAAAAAAGGTTTTGTGATTTACACGAAAGAAGTGAAAGAATTTCGTGAAAGAAGTGAAACTATCACTGTATTCTAACAGATGGAAGGCTTATCAGACAATCAATTTTTCAATGTATAATTTCAGTTACATCACACTGTAAATTTTTGCTATAAATTCTGTTAGGATTGAGCCCTCCACAACCACCTGATGAAGGAGCATCGCTCCGAAAGCTAGTGCTTCCAATTAAACCTGTTGGACTATAATCTGGTGTTGTGTGATTTTTAACTTTGTACACCCCAGTCCAACACCGGCACCTCCAAATCATGACATAAAAGAAAGGAGGTTTTACATTTTTGTAGCACCTTTCAAATCACTCTTACAGTCAATGAAATTCTTTTGAAATGTCATCAGTGGTGTCATTGCAATCATCATTTCCCACCCCATCCCGCAGACACACTCTGCCCTCACATTTCTCGCAGGGAGCTGGTAACAATTTCCTAGCCTTGATACAGGGGTCACAGCGGAGAACGGTTTGGGAAAGCGCTATCTTACGTGCATCAAAGCAGTCATGAGCCAACTCAAACAGCAATCTGTTTTTGTCCTTCACTTAAATAGTGCAACAGAGTTATTCCACCCATGTGAGAGGTTAGATGGGGCCTGTGAAAGTTCAGATTGCCACCGTGCACAATGAGTGCCCTGGATGGTGGAATCACTGGGGAGAGCTACAACAGAAAGGAACAATTTCAGAAAAAAACCCTCTGGAACATCGCAGACTCTCAATAAATCTGCACAGCTGCAATCCGAAGTGGGAACACTCTCCGTAGTAAAGACCGTTCTCCTCGATTCTGTTTAAAAGAAGTGATTACATTTTTCATGTTGGGGCTGCTTATTCCACACTCACTGCTAAAATGAAATACTGTTGAATCTATGAAATATATCTGGATCCTTTAACTCTGCTTGTCATCACCAATTTCTATGCATCCTGAAAACCCGATAAAACCAGACTGGTCGAGTCAAACTCTTATATCATATTTAAAACTTCAGCTACATTCTTTATGTTGTGTTTCCCTAAAGCATAAGGTAATGTGTTGACTTAAAAGCCTTTCCGTAGTGGAAGGACCTCATCAGTGATCATATTGTCACCTTGCACTGTGCCTTCCCCAGAGCCTGGATATCGGGTTTTAGACATAAATGCACTACAAACTATATCGAGTAACCTTTCTGTTATCTAGAGCTCTGCCAACTGGAATTCTCCACTAACTGGAATTTCTGACATTTCTCTAACGTACATCTTCACTTTGCCAACCAGAGACAGCTCAGAATTCATTTGGAAGTGAAAGATTTCCAAGGTCACGTTAGCACATCTAACATGTTATTAACAGAGCCCACTTTTATATTTTCCAGCATGTGAATTATAGACCCTATTGTAGTATGCAATAAAGCAGAGGGAAGCTTGGATTTAACTGTCCATGCTACAAGTCCTGCGTTGTATTCCATCAGTCAATATAACTCTCTGTTAAACTGGCATTTTTGATTAGGCAGTACCATCTATTTGCCACATATGCCAGAGGATGAAAGATTTTATTGGACAAGTCTCATTGAATAAACTCAATGACATTTGTGACATAACCTAAAATGCATCAGAACGTTTGAGTTATTCATGAACATTACATACGTTTCCTAGCCCCGAATGTTTCATTACATTAAAGAGCAGAAACCTATATGCTTAACTAATTTCAGAGGTCACGTAACATTAGGTCATGGTCCAAAAGGTTTATTTGAAATCACGCTGCTCTTTCATCAGGTGAACGAGCAGTACACTAGTCCCCTGTACCTGTGGGGGGATATTTTCCAAGACTTACTGCGGAATCCCGAAACCACATTTTGGTGTGAACCCATACATTTAAATGTACTTTCCCAGCAGCCTCCTGGTCCTTAGTTCTGGAATATTCCCTATAATATATTTGGGCCGTGGTAAACCGCGGATCACTGAAACTGGAAACTGGACCCATGGATACTGGGTTCGCCCTGCACTCTGAAAGCTTGTGATTTCAAATAAATCATATTTATGGGTACCTCCATATCATAATGAATATTTCTTTATTTTCTACCTTGTTTTTCCCCAAGAATTTGGACTGATGAATCTATACCGAAGTACCTTTGTACCTAACATGGCACTGTAAGTGGTAACTTGTAAATTTTTCACCCTACTCATGTGAGCACATGTGACAATAAAGCTAATTCAATTCAATTCAATTCAATTGATTTCAATTAATTAGGAGAAAGTGAGGGTTGCAGATGCTGGAGGTCACAGCTTAAAAATGTGTTTCTGGAAAAGCGCAGCAGGTCAGGCAGCATCAAAGGAGCAGGAGATTCGACGTTTCGGGCATGAGCCCTTCTTCAGGAAACATTCGATTCGAAATGTCGATTCTCCTGCTCCTTTGATGCTGCCTGACCTGCTACGCTTTTCCAGCAACACATTTTTAAGCTCTGATTTCAATTAATTGCCAATCATCTATAAATTTAAAAATAGTTGTATTGAATTGATAATTAAAATGTAGGTTCTAAATCATCCTCTGTCTGAAGATTTCAGCCTGACATCTGACTGGAAGCAGAGCAGTGCTTTAATTCTGCAGGACTCAGTCATATCTTTCAGTGCTGGTCTTTGCCAAGTGCCTTTTGCAAATGGTTGATCCACTGTTCAGCCACTTGAGGCTGTGAAGTATGACATGTAGGTCAGGCTCAGATAAGGTTAGCAGTGTTCCTTCTCTAAAGGACATTAGTTAACCAGATGGTTTTACAACAACAGACAACAGGTTTGTGATGACCTTACAGAGACTAGATTTTAACTCCAGATTTATTTAATTAGTTGAAGTTAACCTCTCTGTATGCAGTGGTGGGATTTGAATTTGTGTGCTGGACCATAAGGTTGGGCCTCTCATTTGCTAGTATTTTACAAACCCATGGTCTCTATTACCTAGAAGAAGACAAGGAACCAACCATTGGGGATTGTGGTTGAAATAAAGTCCTTTCCTTTGCCTGTCTGTTCTGTAGGAGAAAGTTGAGGACTGCAGATGCTGGAGATCAGAATCGAGAGTGTGTTGCTGGAAAAGCACAGCAGGTCGAGCAGCATCCGAAGAGCAGGAGAATCGACGTTTTGGGCAAGAGCCCTTCATCATCTGTTATATAACTCATTGTGGAGCATGGACCATGAATAAATCCCAGCAGAATAAGCCCTTATTCTCAATAACAATATGTGGCATAACAGTGTTGTAGAACAGAGGGACCTAAGGGCTCTGCTATATAATTCTTTGAAGTTTGCATCACAGTTGGACAGGGTGGTTAAGAAGCCATTTAGCAGGCTTGCCGTCATTGCTCAGACCTTTGAGTATCAGAGTTGGAATGTCACAGGACATTGGTGAGGCCTCTTCCAGAGAACTGTGTCCAGTTCTGATTGCAGTGGCAGGATAAAACAGAGTCAGCATGGATTTACGAAGGGGAAGTCATGTTTGACAAATCTGTTGGAATTCTATGAAGATATAACTGGTAGAGTTGACAACGGAAGCCATTCAATGTGATATATTTGGACTTTGAGAAAGTGTTTGACAAAGTCTCACATAAGGGATTATTGTCCAAGATTGTGCGTGGGTTTCTTCTGGATGCACTGGCTTCCTCCCACAATCCAAAGATATGTAGGTCAGGGAAATATAGGATACAGGAATGGGTCTGGGTGGGTTACTCTTTGGAGGGTCGGTGTGGACTTGTTGGGCCGAAAGGCCTGTTTCCATACCGTAGGGAATTTAATCTAAAAGATTAAAGCACATGGGATAGGGGGAAATGTATTGAGCTGGATAGAAACCTGGTTGGAAGAGAGGAAACAAAGAGGAGGAATTAATGGGTCCGAAATTGGCAGGCAATAACTAGTGGGGTGCCACAGGGATCAGTGCTGGGACCCCAGCTATTCACAATGTATATTAATGATTGGATTAGAGAACAAAACGTAACAACTCAAAGTTTGCAGATGATACCGAGTTGGGTGGGAGGGTGAACTGTGATGAGGATGCGGAGATCCTTCAGCATGACCTGGACAGGTTGGGTGAGAGGGCAAATCAATGGCAGGTGCAGGATCATTTGGATAAATGTGAGGTTATTCACTTTGGAAGCGAAAACAAGGCAGCAGATTCCTACCTGAATGGGTGTAAATTGGGAGAGGGGAATGTGCAGTGGGACCTGGGTGTCCTTGTGCACCAGTTGCTGAAGGTAGGTGCAGCAGGTGGTAAAGAAGGTAAATGGTATGTTGGCCTTCATCGTAAGAAGTTTCAAGTACAGGAGCAGGGAGGTGTTGTTGCAATTATACAGGGATGTGGTGAGGCCACACCTAGATTATTGTGAGCAGTTTTGGTCTCCTTTTCTGAGGAAGGATGCTCTTGCTCTCGGGGGAACAGCGACGGTTTACCAGACTGATTCCAGGGATGGCAGGACTGACGTATGAGGAGAGATTGACTGGGTTAGAATTGTTATCATTGGAGTTCAGCCGAGTGAGGGGGGATCACATAGAGACTTATACAATTGTAATGGGACTAGACAGGGTAGAGGCAGGAAGGATGTTCCTGATGGTGGGTGTGTCAGAACCAGGGGTCACAGTCTGAGGATTTGGGGTGATCACTTAGGATGGAGATGAGGAGACATTTCTTCATCCAAAGAGAGGGTGAGTCTGTGGAATTCATTACCACAGGAAGTAGTTGATGGCAAAACATTGAATGTATTCAAAAGGTGGCTAGATATAGCACTTGGGGCGAATGGGATTGAAGGTTATGGGGAGTAACCAGGATGAGGCCATTGAGTTGGACGATTGGCCTTGATTGTGATGAATGGCGGAGCAGGCTTGAAGGGCTGAGTGGCCTCCTCCTGTTCAGGGAGGTGTTGTTGCAATTATACAGGGATGTGGTGAGGCCACACCTAGATTATTGTGAGCAGTTTTGGTCTCCTTTTCTGAGGAGGGATGCTCTTGCTCTCGGGGGAACAGCGACGGTTTACCAGACTGATTCCAGGGATGGCAGGACTGACGTATGAGGAGAGATTGACTGGGTTAGAATTGTTTTCACTGGAGTTCAGCCGAGTGAGGGGGGATCACATAGAGACTTATACAATTGTAATGGGACTAGTGAGGGTAGAGGCAGGAAGGATGTTCCTGATGGTGGGTGTGCCAGAACCAGGGGTCACAGTCTGAGGATTTGGGGTGATCACTTAGGATGGAGATGAGGAGACATTTCTTCATCCAAAGAGAGGGTGAGTCTGTGGAATTCATTACCACAGGAAGTAGTTGATGGCAAAACATGGAATGTATTCAAGAGGTGGCTGGATATAGCATTTGGGGCGAATGGGATTGAAGGTTATGGGGAGTAACCAGGATGAGGCCATTGAGTTGGACGATTGGCCTTGATTGTGATGAATAACAGAGCAGGCTTGAAGGGCTGAATAGCCTCTTCCTGCTTCTATCTTTTATATTTCTGAGTTTCTATGTTTCAACTGGGCCAGTAGGCCCAGGAATAGCAGATTGGCTTTAACTTAGATAAATGAGAGGTGTTAGTGAGACAGACCAGGGCAGGACTTACACAGTTAATGATGGGACCCTGGGGAGTGTTATTGAACAGAGAGACCTAGTGTGGAAGTACACAATTCCTCAAAAGCAGAGTCATATGGAGACAAGGTGGTGAAGAAGGTGTTGGGCACACTTACCTTCATTGGTCAGAGCACTGAATACAGGAGTTGGGATATCTGTACAAGACATTGGTAAGGCCACATTTACAATACTGTTCCAATTCCAGTAGGAAGGATGTTATCAAACTGGAAAGGGTGCAAAAATGACTTACAAGCATGTTACCATGACTGGAGAGTTTGAGTTAAAAGGGAAGACTGGATTGACTGGATATATTTCCCTGGAGCATAGGAAGCTGAGGAAATGTAGAGGTTTATCATCTCATGAGGGACTTGGATAGGGTAAATAGCCATGGTCTTTTCCCTAGGTTAAAGGAGTCCAAAACTAGAGGGCAAAGGTTTAAGGTGTGAGGAGAAAGATTTAAAATGGATCTTAAGGACAACTTTTTCAATGAACAAGCTGCAGAGAAAGTGGTAGAGGCAAATATAATTACACCATTTAGAAGACATTTGGACAGAGACGTGGATAGGGAAAGTTTAGAGGGCTATGGGCCAAACATAGACCAATGTGACTGGTTGAGTTTAGGAAACCTGGTTGGGCCGAAGGGTCTGTTTCCATGCTGTATGACTCTATGACTCTAATGAGGAGAAAGTGAGGTCTGCAGATGCTGGAGATCAGAGCTGAAAATGTGTTGCTGGAAAAGCGCAGCAGGTCAGGCAGCATCCAGGGAACAGGAGAATCGACGTTTCGGGCATAAGCCCTTCTTCCTGAAGAAGGGCTTATGCCCGAAACGTCGATTCTCCTGTTCCCTGGATGCTGCCTGACCTGCTGCGCTTTTCCAGCAACACATTTTCAGCTCTATGACTCTAATAGTCACTATGAGGTTCCCACTTCCTTTTAGCAGTCCAGCATGAGGGGAATTGAGTTGATTGCCACTAACGCTGATAAACATCTCAACAACATTACTAGTAACCTCTGTCTGGTATCTATGCTGAACTACCGGAGTGAAAGTCAGTCAGCAGTAAATCAGTAGCTCATTAGCCACACTTGTGCTTTCATTTCGAACCTTCCATGATGGACCCATAAAGGATCAATATTGTGGTTAATTGTTTTCTGATTTCTAATGGAACTGCAAAGGCCTTGCCTTCATGACTCCAATTATACGTATCCTTTTCCTAATACCTCTTTAAACATTCTGAATGCTAACTCAGGCTCAGCTGGATTTTGTACTTGTCGACACACTATTGACAAACGTACCATTTATACTTTCATGTCTCCACAAATGACACTACTTTGACAATTAACCTTCAGTTTCCCATCAATCTCCTCTTCTTCCTTAGGGGTATAGACAAAGCTTTCGAGTGTGTGAGCAAACATTTAAATAAAGTCTGTTAGGTTAGATTCCCTAGAGTGTGGAAACAGGCCCTTCAGCCCAAACTGACCCTCCAAAGAGCAACCCACTTCCCTCTGACTAATGCACCTAACACTACGGGCAATTTAGCATGGCCAATTCACCTGACCTGCACATCTTTGGACTGTGGGAGGAAACTGGAACATGTGGAGGAAACCCACGCAGACACGGGGAGAACGTGCAAACTCCACACAGACAGTCGCCCGAAGCGGGAATCGAAGCCGAGTCCCTGGTGCTGCGAGGCAGCGGTGCTAACCACCAAGCCATCATGCCGTTCTCCATATTTGCAAGGATAGAGTCTTCAAAACTTTACTTATTTGATGAAAATTCAGTCCTCTTGAAAATAGGTTTCAACACCATTTTCATGACATTAGTTTCCATCCCAGCCACAGAGCATGAACTTAAAACTTATGAATAATTAAGTTGAGATGAATGGTAAGAATTGCAGAATTTGAAGGGACAATGAGCTTTCTGCGCAAGATGGAAGGTTGACTGAGCAGATAATGACGTGTACAAACTCATCGATGGGAAATGCCTTGAACTGAGACTTCTTGAAGTTGATAGAAGGGTTAACTTATACATTGTTTCGAATGTATTTCTAGAGCAAGATCTTTCGAGAGCAGTCATCCTGTTGAGAGCCAGGGAGCTGGCAGTTGTACAGGAAAGAGTTGGAGTACGGCTCAGGAAAAATTAGGAGGGTCAGGTTAGTGGCTTGGAATGGGGCTGACCATGGAAGGGAGTTCTGCGTCATGATCCAGTCTGCCCTTAATCTGTAGCTTGTTTTATTCCAATAATCCTGGTGTCGAACAAGCTTGTTGTCCTTATTTGCTCTACTTTACCAGTAACCTAATCTACCCATGCCATTTAAGGAAGGGAATCTGCCATCCTTATCTGGTCTGGCCTAAATGGGACTTCAGACCAACAGCAATGTGACTGAGTTTGAACTACCCTCTGAAATGGCCAAGAAACTCAGATCAAGCACATTTTAAAAATTCATTCACTTGTGGCAAATGGATTTTTTTACTGAGCCAGCATTTATTACCTGTCCTTAGTAGCCCATGAGAAGGTGGTAATGAGCTGCCTTCCTGAAGAACCACAGTCTACGATTTGCAGGGAGACCTGCAATGCTCTTAGGGAGAGAATTCCAAGAACGTGACGCAGAGATAGTGAAGGAATGGGGATCTATTTACAATTTAGGATGGTGAGTGATTTGGAGGGGAACATGCAGGGGGTTGTGTTCCCAGTTATCTGCTGCCCTTGTCCTTCTGGATGGAAGTGGTCATGGATATGGGAGATACTTTGTTCTGGTTGGTGTCAAGCCTCTTGGGTATTTTTGGAGCTGCATCCATCTAGGCAGGTAGGGAGTATTCTATCACACTCCTGACTTGTGACTTGGAGATGGTAGACAGTCTTCAGGGAGTCAGGTGAGTTATTTGCTGCAGTATTCCTAGCCTCTGATTTGCTTTTGTAGACATTGTGGTGAAGTTTTCTGGTGAATAATAGCCCCCAGGATGTTGTTTGGTGAGGGGTTCAGTGATAGTAACGCCATTGAGTGTCAAAGGGCAGTGGTTAGATTCTTTCTCATTAGAGATGATCATTGTCTGGCATTTGTGTGGCACGAATGTTACTTGTCAATTGTCAGCCCAAATCTGGATATTATCCAGATCATGTTGCATTGACTGCTTCAATATCTGAAGAGTCAAGAATGGTTCTGAACATTGTATAATCATCTTCAAACATCCTCACTTCTGATCTTCTGATGGAGGGAAGGTAATTGATGAAGCAGCTGAAAATGGTTTCGCCTTGGACACTACACTGAGGAACTCCTGCAGAGATGTCCTGGAGCTGAGATGACTGACCTCCAACAATCACGACCATCTTCCTATGTGTCAGGTAAGACTCCAACCAACAGAGAGTTTGCCCCTGATACCCATTGATGCCAGTCTTGCCATGGCTCCTTGAAGCCGCACTCAGTTGATTGCAGCCTGGATGTAAAGGCCTGTCACTTCTAGAATTCAGCTCTTTTGTCCATGTTTGAACCAAGGCTGTAATGAAGTCAGGGGCTGAATGGCCCTGGTAGAACCCAACCTGCTGAGCAAGTGCTGCACGATAGCACTGTTGATCACCCCTTCCATCACTTTACTGATGATGGAGAGTAGACTAATGGGGCGGTAATTGGCCAGGTTGGATTTGTCCTGCTTTTTGTGTACACGACATACCTGGGCAATTTTCCACATTATGAGGTAAATGCCAGTGTTGTAAAGGTACTGGAAGAGCTTGGCTAGGGGAGCAGCAAGTTCTGGAGGACAAGCCTTCAGTACTATTGCCAGAATGTTGTCAGGGCCCATATCCAGTGTCTCCAACCATTTCTTGATATCATGTGGAGTGAATTGAATTGGCTGATGACCAATATATTTAATGCTGGGAACCACTGGAGGAGGCTGAGATGAATCATCTACTCAGCACTTTTGGCTGAAGATTAATACGTAAGCTTTAGCCTTATCTTTTGTACTGATGTACTGGGCTCTTCCATTATTAGGGATATTTGTGGAGCCTCTTCCTCCAGTGATTTTTTCAATTGCCCACCTCCATTCACAACTGGATGTGACAGGACTGCAGAGCTTAGCTCGGATCTGATTGCTTAGCTCTGTCTATCACTTGTTGCTCATGCTGTTTTGCATGCAGGTAGTCCTGTGTGGTAGCTTCACCAGGCTGACACCTCACTTTTAGGTATGCCTGATGCTGCTCCTGGCATGCTCTCATGCACTCTCCATTGAACTAGGGTTGACTCCCTGGCTTGACGGCAATGGATGAGTGGGGGATATGCCAGGACATGAGGTTGCAGAATGCACTGGAGTACAATTCTGCTGCTGTTGATGGCCCACAGTGCCTGCTGGATGCCCAGTCTTGAGTTGCTAGATCAGTCAAAGTCTGTCCCATTTAGCACAGTGATAGTACAGCACAACAACATGGAGGGTATTCTCAATGTGAAGGCAGGACTTCATCTCCACCAGGACTGTGCTGTGGTCACTCTTACTGACACTGCCATGGACTGATGTATCTGCAGCTGGCAGATTAGACAGGGGCAACAGCTACTGGCCTTATAACCTGTGACATGTACATCCCATTAAATAATAAAGGGAATAACATCTGGGCCTAAGGTCTGGTAAAGTAATTCCAATTCTATAAATGTTATGATGCAATTGTAGTCAAGTACAGAATATTAGTTTCCATCTCAGTCTAGTATCTCAAGTGATCTATTTTTGGACATCTCAACAGGGATCATTGGTACAACACCTCCAAGGTCTTTGCCAAGTCTCCTGGGAGCTGCCATGATGCTAATATTCTTGAGGACTCTTCTATTACAATGGCTGACAGCTCTGCAACACAACCCCCTGACTCAGGCTCAGTGTAACCCCATCACTGCTCATTCTTCCACTAAGGTCATCATGAGGCAGATCTTCATCTCCTGGAGGTGAGGCTCAGATGTTTGGATAGGTCTAGGTTGAGTTTGGGGAGGGGCGGGGGAGGGCTGGCTGTGTCTTGGGCACCCTTGCAATACCCTCTGGACAGAGTGGGCCATACAGTCTGAGCCTGTTGTGCTCTGCACAACTGGAACAGGTGAAGAGGGGAATATAATGGACCCTGAAATGTTGGGAGAGTAGCAGCATTTTTCTGAGGAGGACATTGAGCAGGAAGACCAACACCTTCACTGTGACAGAGTGGTGAAGCATTCGGACGCTAGACAGGACTGAATTGGCGCCCGGTTCCAATCGATCTGCGCAGGGTGCAGTGATCATTCATTTGTTTTTGCTTGAAAAACAAGCAGTCCCTTTTAATTTACGGAAGCAAAGGCAGCTTTTTTGTCTTTTTTTTATTGAACAAGAAGAAAGGCAAATATTTGCAACAGCTTGGAGGCTTTATAAGACATAATGCTCCCACACTGCTTAATACAAGATGCTATACTCGACAGGCATTGGGGTCAGAGTAGTACTCCCTGAGACAGAGTTCTGACATGGTATGGTGTGACGGATGGGTAGTCTGTACTGCTTCATTCTAATGGCTGCGGTTACAAAGTTAGTGGAACAAACAGATGATGATATAAAATAACAGAGCTTCTACTTGTAATGGAGTGTCACTTGCATCCTCTATATCCTCTCACAAGCTGTTCTTTTACATGTCTCTCCCACTACCTGTACTGTAAAGGACTATTTGTATTGGCAGTGATTTAGGCTTTAAATATAACGCTATCAGTGGTAATCCTGGAATGTCCCACTGATGTGTGCAAGTAAATGTGAGTGCATTCCATAACATGTGGTGCATTCATTAATGTCGTGAATACTGTATGAGAAATTTAGCTCGGGCTCAAAGAGAGAAAGCCTTTCTGGAACTCCCCAAAAGTAGCACTTAACGTATATACTCATGTACAGGTCAGTCTCATGTATAAGTCAACTCCTTATTTTTGGCCAAAAAGTCTTGTATTTTCAATATATCCATGTATAGGTTAACCCTACCATATCACATTAAGTTGCATTCATTCATTCATACTGGTAACTCTATTCATTGCTCTTTGTTTACTAACCTGCTGTCATAGCAGTGAATCTGCACAGTTACTGTCTTAGCTGTTTGAGTTCATCTATCTCTGGATATCGGAGTGCGTCTAGGAAAAACTAACGAACATTGAAGTTCACAACTGACCTTGGAGGAACCAGCACAGGAACAGATAGGTGTATAGTTTTTTAACATGTAACTTGCTGTAAGTTTGCAGGACTGAATAAAGTGGGTTCTTCTTGATTATATGTTTAATTGAAATCTGTCTCTTGATTAAACTTAAAAAAACCCATAAGTACTGAGTTAGCCTGGAGTACTGTTTTTTAGGGAAAAAAGACATCTATTTTCTGGGTTTGTTGATTGTGGAGGACCAAAGATGGCCTTTAGATTAGATTCCCTACAGTATGGAAACAAGCCCTTTGGCCCAACAAGTCCACACCAACCCTCCAAAGAACAACCCAACCAGACCCATTCCCCAACCCCATATTTACCCCTGACTATGGGCAATTTAGCATCACCAATTCACCTGACCTGCACACCTTTGGATTGTGGGAGGAAACCCACACAGACACAGGGAGAATGTGCAAACTCCACACAGACAGTTACCTGAGGGGGGAATTGAACCTGGATCCCTGGTACTGTGAAGCAGCAGTGCTAACCACTGAGCCACCGTGCTTTAGTAGAGTGATGTGCTCTTCCTGGGATGTGGGAGTTTAAGGAGAGTTTCCATGCTACTGATGATTGTGTGTGCAGGGAGTGTCTTTGGTTGTGATTCCTATCAGATCACATGGATCAGTTGGAACAGCATTTAGAGGCAATGAGGAATTTACAGGAGCTGGGGGGGGGGGGGGGGGTCTGATGGATGGCAGTTATAGGAAGGGATAAAAACTGTAGATATAACCAGGTAGACGGGTTAAACTCAGGAAAGGTAGGAGGGGTAGACAGATAATGCAGAAGTCTTCTGTGGCTATCCCCATATCAAACAAATATGCTGTTTTGGAAAATGTAGGGGGTAATGGACTCTCAGGGGAATGTAGCATGGACAACCAGGTTTCTGGTACCAACTATGGCTCTAATGCAATGAAGAGGTACGTTAGGTTCCAAGCGATTGATTGTGCTAGGGGACGCTCTAGTCAGAGACACAGACAGACATTTCTGTGGCTAGCAGCGAAAAATCAGAATGGTGTGTTGCCTCCCTGGTGCCAGGATCAAGGATATCGTAGAGGATGCAGAATGTTCACAAAGGGGAGAGGAGTCAGCAGGCGGTCATTGTACACATTGGAACAAACGACATAGGAAGGAAAGGATGAGATTCTGAAGGGAGAATATAGAAAGTGAGGCAGGAATTTAAAAAGGAGATCCTCGAGAGTAGTAAGATATGGATTACTCCCAGTGCTACAGCTAGTGAGGGTAGGAATGGGAGGATAGAGCAGATGAATGCATGGCTGAGGAGCTGGTGTATGGGAGAAGGTTTCACATTTATGTATCACTAGAATCTCTTCTTGGGTAGAAGTGACATGTACAAGAAGGACGGATTGCACCAGAATTGGAAGGGAACTAATGTACTGGTAGGGAAATTTGTAAGAGCTGCTAAGGAGGATTTAAACTAGTAAGGTGAAAGGGTGGGATCCAGGGAGATAGTGAGGGAAGAGATCAATCTGAGACTGGTACAGTTGGGAAAAGGAGTGAGTGAAACAGTCAGGGCAGGAAGGAACAAGGCAGAGAACAAGGTAAGACTAATAAATTAAACTGCACTTACTTCAATGCAAGAGGCCTAACAGGGCAGGCAGATGAACTCAGGGCATGGTTAGTAACATGGGACTGGGATCTCATAGCAATTACAGAAATGTGGCTCAGGGATGGACAGGACTGGCAGCTTAATGTTCCAGGATACAAATGCTACAGGAAGGACAGAAAGGGAGGCAAGACAGTTGAGGGTGCGGTGTTATTGATAAAGGATAGATTAGATTACGTTACAGTGTGGAAACAGGCCCTTCCGCCCAACAAGTCCACACCGACCCGCCGAAGCGCAACCCACCCGTACCCCTACATTTACCCCTTACCTAACACTACGGGCAATTTAGCATGGCCAATTCACCTGACCTGCACATCTTTGGATTGTGGGAGGAAACCGGAGCACCCGGAGGAAACCCACGCAGACACGGGATCGTACTACTACTGTACTTAGGGAGGATATTCCTGGGAATAAATCCAGGGAAGTTATTTGGGAGGAACTGAGAAATAAATAAAGGGATGATGACCTTATTGGGATTGTATTATAGACTCCCTAATAGTCAGAGGGAAATTGAGAAGCAAATTTATAAGGAGATCTCAGCTATCTGTAAGAATAATAGGGTGGTTATGGTAGGGGATTTTAGCTTTCCAAACATAGACTGGGACTGCAATAGTGTTAAGGGTTTAGATGGAGAGAAATTTGTTAAGTGTGTATGAGAAAAGTTTCTGATTCAGTATGTGGATGTACCTACTACAGAAGGCTGCAAAACTTGTCCTACTCTTGGAAAATAAGGCAGGGCAGGTGACTGAGGTGTCAGTGGGGGAGCACTTTGGGGCCAGTGACCATAATTCTGTTCGTTTTAAAATAATGATGGAAAAGAATAGACCAGATCTAAAAGTTGAAGTTCTAAATTGGAGAAAGGCCAATTTTGACGGTATTAGGCAAGAACATTCAAAAGTTGATCGAGGGCAGATGTTCGCAGGTAAAGGGACAGCTGGAAAATGCAAAGCTTTCAGAAATGAGATAACAAGAATCCAGAGAAAGTATATTCCTGTCAGGGTGAAAGAAAAGGCTGGTAGGTATGGGGAATGCTGGATAGCTAAAGAAATTGAGGGTTTGGTTAAGAAAAAGAAGGAAGTATATGTCAGGTATAGACAGGATAGATCGAGTGAATCCTCAGATGAGTATAAAGGCAATAGGAGTATACTTAAGAGGGAAATCAGGAGGGCGAAAAGGCGACAGGAGATAGCTTTGACAAATAGGGTTAAGGCAAATCCAAAGGGGTTTTACAAATATATTAAGGACAAAAGGGTAACTAGGGAGAGAATAGGGCCCCTCAAAGATCAGCAAGGTGACCTATATGTGGAATCGCAGGAGATGGGGCAGATACTAAACGAGTATTTTGCATCAGTATTTACTGTGGAAAAGGATATGGAAGATATAGAATGTGGGGAAATAGATAGTGACATCTGTCCATATTACAGAGGAGGAAGTGCTGGATGTCTTGAAACACATAAAAGTGGATAAATCCCCAGGACCTGATCAGGTGAACCCAAGAACTCTGTGGGAAGCGAGGCAAGTGATTGCTGAGCCTCTTGCTGAGATATTTTTATCATCAATAGTCACAGGTGAAGTGACGGAAGACTGGAGGTTGATGCCACTGTTTAAGAAGGGTGGTAAGGACAAGTCAGGAAACTATAAACTGGTGAGCCTAACATTGGTGGTGGGCAAGTTGTTTGAGGGACTCCTGAGGGATCGTGTTTACACATATTTGGAAAGACAAGGACTGATTAGGGGCATTCAGCATAATTTTCTGTGTGGGAGGTCATGTCTCATGAACTTGATTGAATTTTTTGAAGAAGTAACAAAGAAGATTGATGAGGGCAGAGCAGTAGATGTGATCTATATGGACTTCAGTAAGGCATTCAACAAGGTTCCCCATGGGAGACTGATTAGCAAGGTTAGACCTCATGGAATACAGGGAGAACTAGAACTTTGGATATAGAACTGGGTCAAAGGTAGAAGACAGAGGGTGGTGGTGGGAGGGTTGTTTTTCAGACTGGAGGCCTGTGACCAGTGGAGTGCCACAAAGATCGGTGCTGGGTCCTCTACTTTTCATCATTTATATGAATGATTTGGATGTGAGTACAAGAGGTATAGTTAGTAAGTTTGCAGATGACACCAAAATTGGAGACAGGACATTGGTTAGGCCACTGTTGGAATATTGCGTGCAATTCTGGTCTCCTTCCTATTGGAAGGATGTTGTGAAACTTGAAAGGGTTCAGAAAAGATTTACAAGGATGTTACCAGGTTTGAAGGATTGAGTTATAAGGAGTGGCTGATTAGGCTAGGGCTGTTTTCCCTGGAGCATCGGAGGCTGAGGGGTGACCTTACAGAGGTTTAAAAAATCATGAGGGGCTTGGATAGGTAAATAGAAAGGTTTTTTCCCTGGGATGGTGGAGTCCAGAACTAGAAGGAATAAGTTTAGGGTAAGAGGGAAAAGATTTAAAAGAGACCTAAGAGGCAACATTTTCACAGAGGGTGGTGCATGTATGGAATGAGCTGCCAGAGGAAGAAGTGGAGGATGATACAATTATAACATTTAAAAGATATCTGAATGGGTTTATGAAGAGGAAGGGTTTAGGGGTATATAGGCCAAGTGCTGGCAAATGGGACTAGATTAGATTAGAATATCTGGTCAGCATGGATGAGTTGGACCGAAGGGTCTGTTTCCGTGCTGTACATCTCTATGACTTGATGATATGGCATATGCCCATTCATAATTCTACTTACCACACTTGGTTTACTACAGCACGTTTTGATTCATTATTTCATTCAGACCGGTACTAAGTCTATCGGTACTTATCGCAGTTTGTTCACTCTTCATCCAAACATTAATATCGTTAAAAAGTTAATCATTTTAATTATGCTATTATATCTGAATAAAAGTGAGATATATTAGCTACATACCGGGATATCTTTAGTTCTTTGACAAATATGTTAATGCTGCTGAGGTTCATAACATACGTAAGTAAATGGGAGGAAACGGAAGAATTTGGTGGAAACCACACATTCAGAATTTAATAAATGCTGCACTTTAAGTGTGCCATTATACCAGGACATGACAATGTGGAACAGTGTGATTTTGCAGGATTTCAATGAATCTTTGGCATGTAACTGTAAAACCTGCGCCCACACCTCCTCCCTTACCTCTATCCAAGGCCCTAAAGGAGCCTTCCACATCCATCAAAGTTTTACTTGCACATCCACTAATATCATTTATTGTATCCGTTGCTCCCGATGCGGTCTCCTCTACATTGGGGAGACTGGGCGCCTCCTAGCAGAGCGCTTTAGGGAACATCTCCGGGACACCCGCACCAATTAACCACACCGCCCCGTGGCCCAACAGTTCAACTCCCCCTCCCACTCTGCCGAGGACATGGAGGTCCTGGACCTCCTTCACCGCC
>NC_057731.1:3337721-3344153 GCF_004010195.1 Chiloscyllium plagiosum | reverse complement strand
CCTCCCCCACTCACCCATTGTACTCTATGCTACTCTCTCCCCACCCCCCAGCTTATCTCTCCACGCTTCAGGCTCTCTGCCTTTATTCCTGATGAAGGGCTTTTGCCCGAAACGTCGATTTTGCTGCTGCTCCTCGGATGCTGCCTGAATTGCTGTGCTCTTCCAGCACCATTGATGCAGAATCTGGTTTCCAGCATCTGCAGTCATTGTTTTTACCTTGTTAAATCTTCATACCTGTCTCTTGCTTTTATCTGGTAATTACCTTTACCGTAATTCTATGTGTTTTTTCTTCTTTACCCAGGATTAATTGTGCGATCAAATCGACATGTGCTCATTATACAGTAATTTGAATTGTAGCATTAAGTTCAGCCCCTCAAAACCTGTGCCCATGTATTAGTCAACTCCCTAATTTCAGCTTTAAAAAACTGTCTTCAAAATTCAACCTATTCACAAGTATATACCGGCATCCGATTTTTGGTAAACTTGAAAACTTTGAGGAGTCTGGGTTGGGTGGAAAGGACAGAAACATTCCAGTTTTGGATGTTTGGGAAGCAGAGGAGAATAGTTTCAAGGTGATTGACAAAAGAAACATTGGTGACACAAGGAGAAACCTTTTCTCCCTCAGTGAGTGGTCAGGATGTGGTATGTACTTCAAGCAGGGTCAACCGTGGCTTTCACTGGGATTTGGAGATGATGCTGAAGAGAACAAACAGAAGTAGGGTCCTGGTGGAATGGTGGAATAAAGGGGTAAGTGGAGTTACGATTGCGGATAGCTGGGCCGAAATGTCTTTTTAATTCTGTCACTGTTGTCCGATTCCATTCGATGTCTTTGTTATTTTGTTGAGGTTAACTTCACCTCCATTACCCCTGAGGTCGAATCACATGGATATTCTGGCATTGATTGACGTTACCTTATATGTGACATCCCTGGGAGGTGACTTGGTGACAGCTTCATTCAAGGTCGAGATGTCTAACTGACATAGACGAAAATTCTGATAGAAGATTCTTTTTAGCTCTTATTTTTGCCTGGAGAAAATTTGAGTGGAAGAAAAAAACCATGTACAAGTGACCAGAAACCTACTGGGTGGCCTTTTGATCAGAGTCAGGTCATACCTTCCTGATGTTGTAGGAGCCTCAGGAGCTGGAATAGGACATTGTCATCTCATCCCTTCTTTGGCTTTCTCAGTCGTCTGCCAAAAATGGCTGCAAAGTGTTATGGGCCAGGCCAGACCCCCTCAAAATATTTGAAGAAGGTAGCCTAGAATCCCTACAGTGTAGAAGCAGGCCCTTCGGCCCAACAAGTCCACACAAAGAGCATCCCAACCAGACCCATTCCCCTACAGTTACTCCTGACATGCGCCTAACCTATACATCCCTGAACACTAAAGACAATTCCCCTAACTTGGATTGTCAGAGGAACACACACTGACACGGGGAGAATGTGCAAACTCCACACAGACCGTAGGCCAAGGCTGGAATAGAACCCAGGTTCCTGGAGCTATGCAGTAGCAGTGCTGAACACTGAGCCAAACTCTGGACCCTAACTTTTTCCTATTTTAAAAGCAGATATGAAGAGGATATTCCCGGTGTGATGCAGCTGGTCAAACCATTCGGCTTTGAGCAAGACAGAAGTTATTTAACCACTACAGTTGAAAAATTTAAAAAAGAAAATAGAATTTAGAATAACAACTGTTTGAAAACTCAATACAGCAACGTAACTAAGGAACTGTTCCAATTCCCCTAATATCCCATAAACAACACCCCTTGGCAAAAGGCAAATTCAAACACAGGTTCTTATATGCAGGAGAGATTTCAGTGAGCACAGTCAGCATGGAATCATCTGCTGAAGCATGGAACCTTCTTCTGGCCTGCAACTTCTGTGTCTGCTGTCAGCAACTTCTCTAGAAAAAAACCAACCTGAACTGGGACAACTGGCCACTCCCTGGCCGTTGTTAAACTAGGTTCTTTCCAAGACATTGTGGCACCTCTGCCTTTCTTAAGAAGAAAAAAAGAACAAAATAACCTTGTTAAAATGATAGCATCATCCCAACTGCTTAATTACTTGGCATTTAAAAGGAAGAAACAGAGTGTCGTTACTTTCTGAGCAAAGTTCTAAATCTTTAAATGATGGAAACCATAAAATTATACATTGACATAAACTATATGACATAGAAACAGGCCACTCAGCCCTTTTAGTCCATGCCAGTATTAATGCCTCGGTGGTATCTCCTCCCATCTTACTCTCAACCCACTTCTCCCTGATGTGTTTATGCAGTCTCTCTATGTTCTTCACTTGACCTACTCTCTGGATAAAGAATTCTCTTCTGAATGTGTGATTTGTCCTATTGGTAACCTTTGCATCTTGATAGCCTCTAGTTCTGCTCTGTCCGTCAACTAGAACCATTCAGTGTCAATTCTATCCAAACATTTTTGTAATTTTAATTATCTCAATTAGCTTTTGCATGCAGTTCTGGTTGCCTCAGTAACAGAAGGATGTGGAGGCTTTGGAGAGGCTACAGAAACAGTTTATTCGGAAGTTGCTTGGACTAGAGGGGATTAGCTGTGAGGAAATATTGGGTAACTTAGGTTGTTTTCACTTGAATGTTGAAGAATAAAGGGCAACCGGATAGAAGTTTACAAAATTATGAGAGGCATGGAAAGAAACGGTAGACAGAGTCTTTTTCACAGCGTAGAAATGTCAGTTACTAGGGGACATAGGTTTCAGATAAAAGGAGGTAAGTTTAAAGCAGATGTGGGAGGCAGGTTTTTTACACAGAGGGTGGTAAGTGCCTGGAATGTGCTGCCAGAGGAGATGGTGGAGATGGATACAATAACAATGTTTAAGTGGCATCTTGACAGATACATGAATAAGCAGGAAATAGAGGGATGCAGACGATGTGGAAGCAATTGTTTTTTAGTTCAGAAAGGCATCATGTGTTCGCACAGGCTTGATGGGCTGAACAGGCTGTTCCTGTGCTCTGCTCTTCTTTGTTATATGTTACTGCACAGGCTTCACCTTTTTTAATATAAAGTGGACTTGACCTCTTCACCTTTTCCTATCCAGTGTGACCTCACAGTTTTAGCATTATTGCTGTGTAACATTTTTGGACCCACTTTACACCCACTTTTTAAACGATGAGAACTGTCACAGTATTCTAGACTGAACTAGGTTTTCAGAACAAAATCCACAAGTTTAGCACAAATTCCTTAGTTTTCAATTCTATCTTCCTCAGAGTGACTTCTTCCTAACTTTCTATGACACACTTCCATCACCATCACTTCTAGCTTGAAGCCAGAACACTACCAGTAGGCCACATGATCCTCAAAGGCCTGAGTGCATAGTTTGATTTTGCTCTGGTTTTGTTAACCTTCATCCCAGCCTATCATGATTTGTGCATTTGTGCTTTCCTTTACCCCTGTACTCCATGTATCCAAGTCATATGTGGCCTCCATATGTTTCTTATCAAAATGCAAGGCCTTGCTCTAATTTATATCCAAATTCATTTGTCAATTATGTAGCCATTTTGCCAACTTATCAATGTTTTCTTGTAATCTGTTACAGCCCACTTTGTGTCATCTACAAATTTAGAAATTGTGCATTTGAACCAAAAATCTAAATTATTAATGTAAATTGTAAACAGTGGCCACACCATGGATTGTTTGTGGATACTATTTGCTCTCTACCATATGACAGAATTGATGTTCGCAAAGAGGAGGTATTACCAGTCCTGGAAAGTGTGAAAATAGATAAGTCCCCTGGGTCTGATGGGATTGATCCTAGGATTCTCTGGGAAACCAGGGAGGAGATTGCAGAGCCTTTGGCTTTGATCTTGATGTCATCATTGTCTACAGGAATAGTGCCAGAAGACTGGAAGACATCAAATGTTGTTCCCTTGTTCAAGAAGGGGAGTAGAGACAACCCTGGCAATTATAGATCAGTGAGCCTTACTTCGGTTGTGGGTAAAGTATTGGAAAAGGTAGAAGGGATGGGATTTACAATCATCCAGAAAAGAATAAGTTGATTAGGGATAGTCAACACTGTTTTGTGAAGGTTGGTCGTGCCTCACAAACCTTATAGAGTTCTTTAAGATGGTGACCAAACAGGTGGATGAGGGTAAAGTAGTTAATGTGGTGTATATGGATTTCAGTAAGGCATTTGATAAGGTTCCCCATGGTAGGCTATTGCACAAAATATAGAGGCATGGAATTGAGGGTAATTTAACAGTTTGGATCAGATGTTGGCTAGCTGAAAGAAGACAGAGGGTGGTGGTTGATGGGAAATGTTCATCCTGGAGTTCAGTTACTAGTGGTATAGTTTGTTTTGGGGCCACTGCTGTTTGTCATTTTTATAAATGACCTAGATTTTGTGGATACTATTTGCTCTCTACCATATGACAGAATTGATGTTCGCAAAGAGGAGGTATTACCAGTCCTGGAAAGTGTGAAAATAGATAAGTCCCCTGGGTCTGATGGGATTGATCCTAGGATTCTCTGGGAAACCAGGGAGGAGATTGCAGAGCCTTTGGCTTTGATCTTGATGTCATCATTGTCTACAGGAATAGTGCCAGAAGTCTGGAGGATAGCAAATGTTGTTCCCTTGTTCAAGAAGGGGAGTAGAGACAACCCTGGCAATTATAGATCAGTGAGCCGTACTTCGGTTGTGGGTAAAGTATTGGAAAAGGTAGAAGGGATGGGATTTACAATCATCCAGAAAATAATAAGTTGATTAGGGATAGTCAACACTGTTTTGTGAAGGTTGGTCGTGCCTCACAAACCTTATAGAGTTCTTTAAGATGGTGACCAAACAGGTGGATGAGGGTAAAGTAGTTAATGTGGTGTATATGGATTTCAGTAAGGCATTTGATAAGGTTCCCCATGGTAGGCTATTGCACAAAATATAGAGGCATGGAATTGAGGGTAATTTAACAGTTTGGATCAGATGTTGGCTAGCTGAAAGAAGACAGAGGGTGGTGGTTGATGGGAAATGTTCATCCTGGAGTTCAGTTACTAGTGGTATAGTTTGTTTTGGGGCCACTGCTGTTTGTCATTTTTATAAATGACCTAGATAAGGGCGTAGAAGGATGGGTTAGTAAATTTGTGGACGACACTAAGGCTGGTGGAGTTGTGGATAGTGCTGAAGGATGTTGTAGGTTACAGAGGGACAGAGATAAGCTGCAGAGCTGGGTTGAGAGGTGGCAAATGGAGTTTGATGCAGAAAAGTGTGAGGTGGTTCACTTTGGAAGGAGTAACAGAGTACTGGGTAAATGGTAAGATTCTTGGCAGTGTAGATGAGCAGAGAGATCTCGGTGTCCATGTACATAGATCCCTGAAAGTTTCCACCCAGGTTGATAGTGTTATTAAGAAAGCATATGGTTTGTTAGCTTTTATTAGTAGAGGGATTGAATTTTGGAACCATGAGGTCATGCTACAGCTGTACAAAACTCTGGTGCGGCCGCACTTGGGGTATGGAATATAGTTGTTGTCAACGCATTTTCGGAAGGATGTGGAAGCTTTGCAAAGGATTGAGAGGAGATTTACCAGGATGTTGCCTAGTACGGAGGAAAGGTCTTATGAGGAAAGGCTGAGGGACTTGAGGCTGCTTTCGTTGGAGAGAAGAAGTTTGAGAGGTGACTTAATTGAGACATATAAGACAATCAGAGGGTTAGGTAGGGTGGGAAGTGAGACCTTTTTCCTCAGATGGCGATGGCTAACATGAGGGGACCTAGCTTTAAATTGAGGGGCGATAGATATAGGACAAATGTGAAAGGTAGATTTTTTCACTCAGAGTGTAAAAGGGGCGTGGAACGCACTGCCTGCAACAGTAATAGACTCGCCAACTTCAAGGGCATTGAAATGGTCATTGGATAAATGTATGGATGAAAATGGAATAGTGTAGGTTAGATGGTTCCACAGGTCAGTGCAACATTGAGGGCCAAAGGGCCTGTACTGCGCTCTAATGTTCTATTCTGAGGAGCTATCCTTAGCTCCTATTCTCTGCTTTCTTTCTTGCAGCCAACAACCAATACACTTTGATAGCTGTCCCATGGTTCATCAAGATCTGACCTTGCTCAGTCTCTTATTAGCTGGCATTTCATTACAGACCTTTCAGAAATCTAGATACGTTATGTCTACTGAACTATGATTGTCAGTGCCCTTTGTTATTATGTCAATTAAATCAATGAGGTTGGTCAAGCAGGAATTTCCCTGTTGAAATCCATTTTGACTGTTCAGCACCTGAGAAACATCCAGAAGTCAAAGATTTGGTGACATATATAAGATGATTAAACTATTCCTGTCTCCCAGGAGAAAGTGAGGTCTGCAGATGCTGGAGATCAGAGCTGAAAATGTGTTGCTGGAAAAGCGCAGCAGGTCAGGCAGCATCCAGGGAACAGGAGAATCGATATTTCGGGCATAAGCCCTTCTTCAGGAATG
>NC_057731.1:3331703-3337474 GCF_004010195.1 Chiloscyllium plagiosum | reverse complement strand
TCCCCAATCTAGAGGAGGCCACATCGGGTGCAGAAGATGCAATAGATGATGTGTGGGTGGAAAGAGGTCAAAGTGAGGGTGATAGGTCAGACTGGGGTGGGGGCGGAGAGGTCAGGAAGAAGATTGCAGGTTAGGAAGGCGGTGCTGAATTCGATGGATTTGACTGAGACAAGGTGGGGGGAGGGGATATGAGGAAACTGGTGAAATCCAAGTTCATCCCTTGTGGTTGGAGGGTTCCTAGGCGGAAGATGAGGCGCTCTTCCTCCAACCGTCGTGTTGTGGTTGTCTGGCGATGGAGGAGTCCAATTCCTGTCTCCCATCCCACTGTTTACTTTAGATGGCAAGAATAATGTGTGGAAATGAAAACAGTTGTAATATTCCACTATATATGTCAAAGATTGGAGTGGCTCAGTGGTTAGTACAGCTGCTTCATGGTGCCAGAGACCTGGGTTTGATTCCACCCTCGGACGACTGTCTGTGTGGAGTTTGTACATTCACCCTGTGTCTGTGTGGGTTTCTTCTCACAGGTCAACAATGTAGTATGCTAGGTGGATTAGCCATGGGAAATGCAGGGATAGTGTCAGTGGATGGGGACAGTGCAGAGTTGATGGGCTGAATGGCCTGTGTCCACCCTGCAGGGATTCTTTGATCTTACTGTGAATATGAAATAGTTCCAGAAAAAGAACATGCTATTAATGAAAAGGATTATTCGTCTGTGATGTTATATATATTTGCCTCACCCTGAATAAGAAAAAAATGGATCTCTGTCATGTTGAAAGTCTGTGACTAGTTAGCTTCCGCAAGTCGCAGTAATTGAGCCCAGCTGCTCACAATATAGATCAATGATTTGGATAAGGGGCCCGATATAATATTTTCAGATTTGCTGGTGATACAATGCTAAGTGGGAATGGGTGTTGTGAGGAACTTTTTCACAAGGAGTTAGTGACTGGGGAATAAAATATGGCAGGTGGAATATAATTGGCAGGTGGAATATAATGTGCGGGTTTCCACTTTGTGAATGTACAGAGTAAAGCTAAGTGGTTGCAAAATGACCTAAATGCCCTCAACAATACGTCACTGAAGACTAACATGCGGGGTGCAGGAAGAAATTTACACCGGGATGGGACTATTCGTCGCTGCCGATTAGCCACGCCCTTTCACCACCGAGGACGCTTCACCATCGCCCATTGGCCGCTGAGGACGATTCTCCACCGCACGTGTTTGTAACTCATTTTTATGTATAAACCAATAAAATGATATTTATTTCACCTCTTTTTTTATGAATATGTACTATGTTGTTGTATAAATAAAGGGGACTGAGAAGTAGGAAAGAACAGGCAGGAGGAAAAACAATTGGTACATATATACCTTTCTGGTGGTGAATAGTTTCCAGACTATCCAACCAACCCCAGTGGAGAAACGCTGGTGGTGAACCGGCAGTGGCTAATCGGCAGCGGCGAATGTGCCGCGGTGAATCGTCACCAACCCAATTTACACCCGCTCTGGGCCGCTAAAGATTGATAATCATTTAAAGAAGCAACAGGCTAGTCTCTCAGTCTCTTTTGAGAAGAGGTGAGGGTGCCTTGGCAATATCACTGGATTAATAATCCAGAACAATGTTCAGGGGACATAGTCTTGACTCCTACAATTCAGATGGTGAAACTTGACTAAACATTTGTAGTTCAAAGCTAGCCTGGTAATAATTTCACTGTTGTCATAAATAGGCATCTGGTTCAATAATGTCCTTTGAGAAAGGAAATCTTCTGAGTATGCCTGGTCTGACCTACATGTCATTCCATGGCCACAGCAATCAGATTGATCCTAATTGCCCTCAGAAATTGCCCTCCAGCAAACCACTCCTCAGTTCAATGTGCTACCAATGCTGGCCCAGCCAGCAATACTCTGCTACCATGAATGACTCTTTCTTTAAAAAACGATTCTCACTTAAATAAAATGTTAATTGTCTCAATTTAGTTTTATGCGGTTTGTCATGCAGAGTCTGGCTGTGTTCTTTTCCAACTTTACAAAATTGACTAAGATTTGAAGATGCCGTGTTGGACTGGGGTGTACAAAGTTAAAAATCACACAACACCAGGTTATAGTCCAACAGGTTTAATTGGAAGCACACTAGCTTTCGGAGTGACACTCCTTCATCAGGTGATGCTCCTTCACCATCTGAGGATGGAGCAGCGCTCCGAAAGCTAGTGCTTCCAATTAAACCTGCTGGACTATGACCTGGTGTTGTGTGATTTTTAACAATGACTAAGACTTCAAAAGTACTCAATTGGCTGTGGAGTGCTTCAACTTGTCCTGAGATTGTGATAGGTTCTATCTAAATGTAAATTTGTCTTAAATCTCTCAAATGATTCACAGGTGTGCGGGGAGGCAAAACATGCTGGATTCATTCAAGAAGCAGTTGGACATTGTGAGTGGAGATGGATTTGGATTCAATAGATGTTATCCCCGATAAGCTGATTGCGATCCCTCCCCTGCACTTATCTTTAGGAATCTATTACTGCTCCAGACTGAACAAGCTAATATGTTACCTTCAATAATTCTTCACTGAGTGACAATGTGCCTTGAAGGATTCTCATTTCTGTATGTACTGTGGTTCTGTGAAAACCTGATTAATAATCATTGAAGGACTTTGTACAATAACCTTTGTGCATCAGAAAATAACCAAGGTCCTGGAGACACAATCAAATTGGCAATGGTTTTCTTCAGTACAGTTCTGAAAGGAGAATTGTATTGAGAGCAATCCATTCATATGTGGCTAACTAAAGGGCCTTTGTCCAGATATCATTTATTGTCTGTGGACAGAAAATTAAAGGACATATCACAACTTAATTAAAATAAGGCAGTGCTGCCTGAAGGTAGTTACGGCTGTCTTCAAAAAGGAATGATTTAGATATATTTTTATCATTACTTTGTCCCTTTCTAAGCTGTAGAACCCAGTGGTTGAGAAGCCTTTTACATTTAGCTATAATATTGGATTCCATTCTGTTAACGTCTTTTATTCGCACTATTGGTCCGGAAAACATTGAATCCAAAATTCATTATAGTCATTTAAAGAAGCAAATCAAGGTTTCCTGCGTATCGACAGCATGACCTTCAATGTCTGATCCGCCCATTAGCACTGTGGATTGGAGAAAGTCCTACAGTTTTGATTGCAAGAATACACTGGAGCTAAAAGGTAATGCTGATCCAACTCAAGCGTTTCATGTTGCAAATGTAGAAAGAATTGCATTTGCATAGTCCCATTCACATCCTCAGGACATCGCGACTAATTGATTACTATTTTTCTAACAATCTGCTCTTGCGTGAGGAAGTATTTCCTGTTGTATCTTTTGCTTGCTGATGGCCTGGTGGTATTATCACTGGAGTGTTAAATCCAGTGCTCCAGGTAACATCCTGGGGACCTGGGTTCAAGTCCTGTCTTTGCAGATGGTGGAATTTAAATTCGATAAACACCTGGAATTCAGAGTCTAATACTGACCATGAATCCATTGTTGGAAAAACCCATCTGGTTTGCTAATGCCCTTACCTGGCCCAGCCTACATGTGACTCCAGACCCACAGCAATGTGGTTGACTCTTAACTGCACTCTGGGTAATTAGGGATGGGCAATAACTTCTAGCTGAGCCAGTGACACTCACATTTTGTGAATGAATTTTAAAAGAAATATGACATTCACTTGCTTTCTGTTTCTTCTGAAACACTCTGATCCTTCTTTGCAAATTCCTTTATGGTTTGGCTCCCTTATCTCTGAAACCTCCTTCTATCATGCAATCCTGTGAGATCAGTGCTCTGCTCCAATCCTGACTATTTCTTACCCTTCCTAATTGTTATTGCTCTGACTGTGGTGACCTTGTCTTTAGCTACCTGGTCTTAAGCTCTGGGATCCCGTCCCTAAACATGTCTAGCTCACTCCCTTATTCTCCTCTTTTGGGATGCTGCTTCCAATCTACCTTTTTGAATAAATGTTTGGTTACTTTTTTAAAAAAATTATTCTACCATGGGATTGATTGGTTGATTGATTTGTTGTTGTCGCACGTACCGGGATACAGTGAAAAGTGTTGTTTTACATGCTATACAGGCAGGTCATACCATACAAAGTACATCAGGGTAACGTAACAGAGTGCAGAATACAGTGTTACAGCTACAGAGAAGGTGCAGAGACAGAGAGATCAACATTAACATTTGAGAGGTCCATTCAAATGTCTGATAACAGCGGGGAAGAAGCTGTTGGTGTGTGCATTTAAACCTTTATATCTTCTGCCTGATGGAAGACGGTGGAAAAGAGTATAACCAGGGTGGGATGAGTCTTTGATGATGTTGGCTGCCTTCCTGATGCAACGGGAAGTGTAGATGGAGTCAATGGATGGAAGGCTGGGTTGCATGATGGACTGGACTGGACTGTGCTCTCAACTCTCTGCAATTTCTTGTGGTCTTGTGCAGTACAGTTGTCATTCCACACTGTGATGCATCCAGATAGGATGTTTTTCCTGGTGCATCTATACCAATTGGTAAGAGTCATTATGGACAAGCTGAATTTCCTTAGCCTCCTGATGAAGTAGAGACATTCAATGTCTGTTACCCATCCCTAGTTGCCTTTGGCTTATCAGACCATTTAAATTAGGCAAGGTACTGGTGAGACCACATCCGGAGTATTCTGTACAGTATTGGTCACCTTCCTTAAGGAAGAATACATTGAAGACAGTTCAGGGAGATGTGTTAGATTAATACCTGGGATGGAATGGTATTTGCATGAAGAAAGGTTGGATAGGCCAAGCTTGTAACTGCTGGAGCTTAGACGAGTAAGTGATGACTTGATTGAAACATGTTAGGTTATGATACTCCAAAGATGGCAGATAGATGGGTGACAGTGAGGGGGACTGGGAGGAAGCAGCCAGTGCAGGGACCCCCTGCGGCCGTTCCCCTCAAGAACAAGTATACCGTTTTGGATACTTGTGGGGGGGACGACTTACCAGAGGTAAGTAATGGGGCTCAGGCCTCTGGCACGGGGGGAGTCGATATTTCGGCGAATCGACTGGAGATTTTGTGATCAGGATATGGTACGTTTGGTATGTTGCCTCCCAGGTGCAAGGATACGTGATGTCTCTGATCGTGTTTTCCGGATCCTGGAGGGGGAGGAGGAGCAGCCCGAAGTCGTGGTCCACATTGGCACCAATGACATCGGTAGGAGGAGCGCTGAGGATGTTAGGCAGGCTTTCAGGGAGCTAGGTTGGAAGCTCAGAGTTAGAACGAACAGAGTTGTTGTCTCTGGTTTGTTACCCGTGCCACGTGATAGAGAGTCGAGGAATAGGGAGAGAGAACAGTTAAATGCGTGGCTACAGGGATGGTGCAGGAGGGAGGGATTCCGGTATTTGGATAACTGGGGTTCTTTCTGGGGAAGGTGGGACCTCTATAAACAGGATGGTCTACACCTGAACCTGAGGGGCACCAGTATCCGTGGTGAGAGGTTTGCTAGTGCTCTTGGGGGGAGTTTAAACTAACTCTGCAGGGGCATGGGAACCCAGACTGTAGCTTTAGGGTGCAGGACCTGGAGTATAGGGAGGTTAGGAACATGGCATCAAGCTCAAAGGAGGGTGCCTGGAAACAGGAAAGTGGCTTGAAGTGTGTACACTTCAATGCAAGAAGTATACGAAATAAGCTCGGTGAACTTGCAGCGTGGGTTGGTACCTGGGACATCGATGTTGTGCCTATTACGGAGACATGGCTAGAACAGGGACAGGATTGGCTGTGGCAGGT
>NC_057731.1:3318857-3331411 GCF_004010195.1 Chiloscyllium plagiosum | reverse complement strand
ATGAGGGCTCTTGGCAGGGTGGATATGGAGAGAATGGTTCCTCTGATTGGAGAGTCTACAATGAGAGTCACTTTCTCAGAACATGGGCTCACTCATTGAAGACAGAGATAAAGCAACTTCATTTCTCAGAGTATCTTCACAATTCTCTTCCTGAAAAGATTCCTTGATATTTTTAAGGCAGAGGTAGACGATGACAAAAGTGAAGGGTATGCAGTGGGAGTTGGGCATGTAGAGTAACCTGGTCAGTCATGATCTTATTGAATGATGGAACAGGCTTAAAGAGTCTCCTTCTCCTCCTATTACATATGTTTGTATTTTTGGGGGTGGTTTGGATTCATCACATTCCTGTAGGCCTGGAGTCACGTGTAGGCTAAACCAAATATAGGGTGACAGATTTCTTCTCTTCAAAAGCACTTGTGGGTTTTTATAACAATCATTGCTAGTTTCATGGTCATCATCACTGACTAACTTTTCAATTCCACATTGTTAACTGAGTTCCCCCATCCGTTTGCCAGTAGTCACACCTTTATAACAATACTTAAAAGTGGGCCGATATGTGTTCATTGGACTCACAAATTCCTCAAATTGCCGAGGCAAAGGAAGAGTTTGCATTTATATAGCCTCTTCAGGATGTTCAAAAGCACTTTACAGCCAATGAATTGCAATCACCATTGCGAATGTGGGAACTGCAACAACCAGTTTACAAAACACCAATAAGACATCGACTCTTATTTGAATAGTAATTGCATTTAATGGTTTTTGGGTGATAAGGTTGGGAGGTGTATGCCTGTATTGTGTAACATTGTAAATAAATATAAGAGGGAAAAGTTTGACTCCAGTTTTAACCTTCAGAAGCTGCTTTTCAGGAAAAGAGCAATGATTTGTATTTTAGGGATGGTGGGTGAGCGAGAAATATTAATCAGGCCCCTGGGAAGAAGCACTCTGCTCCTTTTCTAAACAGTGCCTCAGAAGCTTTTACATCCTCCTGAGAGATGACAGGACCTCAATTTAACATCCCAACTGAAAGGCAATGCCTCTGACTGTGCAACAATCCCTAAGTACTGCAATGGAATGTCAGCCTGATTTGTACACTCATGTCTCGAGAGCAGAATGTGAAGCTGCAATATTCTGACTAAAAGGTGGAGGTGTTACCACAGAGCGGGCATCCTGATAGGCATGAAGATTTGATCAATTGTTGTGTTGGGTAGATCTTCAGATGCACAATCATACTGTGGCATTATTCATGCATCACTGGGTGATTTTCAGTTTGATTTGTTCTACCCTCTAAAAAGCCCCTGCCATATCTTTGTAAGATCATTGCAGACTAACTTACAAAATTTGAGAATTGATAAACGAATTTATAAAAAATCTTTTTTTTCATTCATCCGCAGAATGAAGGGATTGGCAGCTTCTATTGTCCCTCCCTAGTTGGCCTGGAACTGAATGTTGTCATGGCTTTCTTCTCAATTTTGTCTCAATTTTGACTCCCCAGATACTGAAACAGTTTATATCCAAATGCAGTCTATATCCAAAAGACCTGGACAATTTTGAGGTTTGGGCTGTAAAATGATAAGTAACATTCACGCCACACAAATGTCAGGCAATGGCCATCTCTAGTAAGAGACAATCTAACCGCTGCTCTTTGATATTCAATGGTATCACCGTCAGTGAACTGCCCACGATCAACATCCTTGGGATTGTCATTGACCAGAAACTTAACTGGATTGATTACATAAATACAATGACTAGAAAAGCAGGTCAGGTGCTAGGAATATTGTGATGAGCAACTCGTCTCCTGACTCCCCAAAGATTGACCAGCATCCACAAGGCACAAGTCATGGGTGTGAAGGAATCCTGCCCACCTTGCCTGGGTGGGTGCAGCTCCAACAACACTCAAGAAACTTGACACCATCCAGGACAAAGTTGATTGACACCACATCCACAAACATTCAGATAATGCTCAGTAGCAGCAGTGTGTACTATCTACAAGGCGCACTGCAGAAACTCACAAAAGCTCCTCACACTGCATCTTCCAAACCTACACTCACTTCCATCGAGAAGGACAAAAGCAGTCAATACATGGGAACACCACTATTGTGAAGTAATCCTCGAAGGCACTCACCATTCTGACTTTTGGACATATTTCCGTTCTTTCAGTATTACTTGTCAAAATCCTGGAACTCCCTGCCCAACAGCATTGTGGGTCAACCTACTGCAGCAGTTCAAGAAAGCAGCTCACACCACCTTCTCAAGGGCAACTAGAAATGGTTAATAAATGCTAGCCAGCCAGCAACACCCATGTCCCGCAAAGTGAACGAAAAAAAAACATCTACAGCCTTAGAAATGTAGAATTTTAAGGCAATGCAAGTTTGCAATTGTTGAAATACCTTCTGGTTCCAAAAGTACAAATGTGTGTTATCTTAAAAAAAATCTTCTTACTACCCTGTGGAAAACACTGATGAACAAATTCATTTACTACAAATTATATCAGAGACATTTAGCTGCGGTTTATTGAAACTGGGGTCAACAGGGGTGCAATCTCCAGGTGTGACACTGCAATAGATTTTGTTTAGGCCCTGTGCCAAATAGCAGCCTGTTTGAGGGACTCACAGATGGTCTTTTGGCAGGCAAGCCATTCCAGTGGGGGTTTCTGACAGTGTCCATGCTGTGATCTTCATAAGAAATCTATTCTGTGATGATCACTGCTTCACTGTTGTTCTCTGTAAGTTGTCGCTACATCTGTTCATTCAACGCAAATACAACTGAATTCACAACAGTGTCCTTCAGCCACATTCAGCCACTTCTCCCTCAGCACCGGCTTTATTGCAGCTGGACGATGGATTTGAATCAATACTTTTTTTAATTTGAACTTCAGATGAGGCGGCTGGAGCTGAGGAGTGGACAGTGATCCCCAGTTTTGTTGTATTTTGTGTCAAAACTTTGATATTTGGGTTCAGGTATTAACACAAGATGGTAGCTTGCCTCAAGAACGCTCTCTCCTACACTTACATGATTCAAGGTGACAGTAGCCAAGTGGAAAGCAGACGCCAGAAAAGTAAGATGGAAACAGAACAGTCTCAGTCTTAGAAGGCAGAGAGTAGCAATGGAAGGGTGTTTTTCTGACTGGAGATCTGTACCCAGTGGTGTACTGCAGGGATTAGTGCTGGGAGCCCAGTTGTTTGGAATGTATATAAATGAGTTGGAGGAGAATGTGGCTGCCCTGATTAGTAGGTTTGCAGAGGACACGAAGCCTGGGGGAGCTGTGGACAATGAGAAGGATTGCCAGAGGATACAGCAAGTTATGGATAGGCTGGAGACATTGACGGAGAAATGGCAGATGGAGTTCAACCCGGAGAAATACGAGGTGATGCGTTTTGGAAGACCTAATTTAGGAAGGAAATAGGTAGAAAATAGCAAAACCCTTAGTAGCATCAACATACAGTGGGATCAAAGTCTACAGGTCCACAGTTCCCTGAAAATGGCAACGCGAGTGGATAAAATGTTCAGGAAGACCTATCGCATGCTTGCCTTCATCAAAGAGTATAAAAGTGGCATGACGTGTTGCAGCTGTATTGAACTTTGGTTAGGTCACATTTGGAATATTGCGTATAGTTCTGGTCACCACACTACCGGAAGGGTGTGGAGGTTTTGGAGAGGGTATAGAAAGGATGTTGTCTGGTCTGGAGGGTATTAGTTGTGATAAAACATTGAACAAAGTTTGTGGCAGCACAAAGGCTCAGTGGTTAGCACTGCTGCCTCACTGTGCCAGGGACCTGGGATTAATTCCAGCCTCGGGCGATTGTCTGTGTGGACTTTGCACATTCTCCCCGTATCTGCAGGGGTTTCCTCAGTGTGCTTGGTGTCCTCCCATAGTCCAAAGATTTACAGATTAGGTGGATTGACCATACTAATAGTGTCCAGGGAAGTGCAGTAGCCATGGGAGATGCAGGGTTAAAGGAGTAGAGTATGGGAGTGGGTCTGGGTGAGATTGTCTTCAGAGGGTCAGTGCGGACTCGATGGGCCGAATGGCCTGCTTCCATACTGCAGGGATTCTATGAAACTTGGTTTGTTTTTGTTTGAACTTTGAAGGATTGATGGACTACTTGACAGAAATTTACAAATTAGGAGTGGCATGGATAGAATGGGTAGTCGGAGTCTTTTTCGCAGATGAGAAATGTCAATTACTAGGCAAAATAGGTTTAAGGTAAAAGGGGGTAAGTTTAAAGGTGATGTTTCTTACAGGTGAGGTTTTTACACAGAGGGTGGTAAGTGCCTGGAATCTGCTGCTCGGGGAGATGGTGGAGGCAGATACAATAGCAATGTTTAAGAGGTTAGTTCACTGAGCTGGAAGGTTTGTTTTCAGATGTTTGTTACCATGACTAGGTGACATCATCAGTGAGAGTGTCTGATGAAGCGTTGTGGTATGTCCCGCCTCTCTATTTATAGGTCTTGGTTTCTTAAGGTTGGCGAGGTTATTTCCAGTTCCTTTTTTCAAGGTAAGGTAGATAGGATCTAAATCGATGTGGAGTTCTCTTCCATTGACAAAAAGAACTGGAAATGACATCACCCACCTTAAGAAACCCAGACCTATAAATAGAGAGGTGGGACATACCACCAGCGCTTCACCAGAGACTCTCAGTGACGATGTCACCTCGTCATGGTGACAAAACGTCAGAAAACCAACCTTCCAGCTCAACAAGCTAACTTCCATCAGATCATCAACCTGAGCTACAAATCTTCTCAAAACTCATTTAAGAGGTACCTTGACAGCTATAGGCTGGAAATAGGGACAGAGGCAAAAACATTTTTGTTGAGAAAGGCATAATGTGCTGTCGTTTTGGGCTGAAGGGCCTGTTCCTCTTCCGCACTGTTCTTCATCCTTTTATCAATGTAGTTTGACTCATCCCGGTTTTTATGTCCTTGTTAGCTCCAGGTTTGATTCTTCCAATGTCCTCCTGCTTCCACACTCCTTAATTTTGAGCTCCTCCAAAGCTCCACTGCACGTTTCCAATGAAACCTCATTCAACTCACTTACTGACCCACAATGATTCCTGATCAGTTTTATAAATAAAACACAGACTTGTTTACAAATGTGTCCACTGCTTCTACCCTTCCTACAGATTTACCCTCCCTCCAGGCCCACAGCCTGGAGATCTCAGCAATTCACCCTTTGTCATTAGTGGTCATTGTTCCAGTTGTGTAGGCCCAGAGCTCCAGATCTCTCTCTCTAATCTTCACCATGTCTCCCTAATGCTTCTCTCCTTGAAACTGACCTCTTTGGCAACATTTCTGCATGCAGTTGTGCTTTTGACAATGGTCCTATAAAGCAGCTGATATATGTGATGATATTGAAGTTTCTATATAAATGCAAGGTGCTACACAGATGGTTGTAGTGTGTTTCTGTCTGTGGAACTGGAGAACAGCCATCTCCCTACACTGACTGAACAGGTTAATCCCACAGGAAGCTGAAAATGTGTTGCTGGAAAAGCGCAGCAGGTCAGGCAGCATCCAGGGGACAGGAGAATCGATGTTTCGGGCATAAGCCCTTCTTCAGGAATGAGGAAAGTTTGTCCAGCAGGCTAAGATAAAAGGTAGGGAGGAGGGACCTGGGGGAGGGGCGTCGGAAATGCGATAGGTGGAAAGAGGGTAGCACCTTGCATTTATATAGAAACTTCAATATCATCACATATATCAGCTGCTTTATAGGACCATTGTCAAAAGCACAACTGCATGCAGAAATGTTGCCAAAGAGGTCAGTTTCAAGGAGAGAAGCATTAGGGAGACATGGTGAAGATTAGAGAGAGAGATCTGGAGCTCTGGGCCTACACAACTGGAACAATGACCACTAATGATAAAGGGTGAATTGCTGAGATCTCCAGGCTGTGGGCCTGGAGGGAGGGTAAATCTGTAGGAAGGGTAGAAGCAGTGGACACATTTGAAAACAAGTCTGTGTTTTATTTATAACACTGATCAGGAATCAATGTGGGTCAGTGAGTGAGTTGAATGAGGTTTCCCACAGGAGGGCCTGCCAAAGTATATGTCAGTAACCGTTCCTATTCAGCATGTTGACCAATCTTTATCATGGCTCTCACAATTTCATTGAATCCCCAAATTGTGGAAGGAGGCCATTCAGTCCATCAAGTCCACACCGGCCCACTTAACAGCTTCTCACCCAGATCCACCCTATCGCTGTAACCCTGAACGTTCTTGGACACTATGGGCAACCAATCCGCCTAGCTACATCTTTGGACCTTGGGGGGAAACTGGAGCACCCAGAGGAAACCCACACAGAGACCGGGAGAATGTACAAATTCTACAAACAGTCACCCAAGGGTGGAATTGAACCTAGTCCCTGGCACTGTGAGGCAGTGATGCTGACCACTGAGCCACCGTACCACCTCACTGTGGGTACCACACCGACAGTTCCACTGCCAGAGCAGTCGGTCTCTTGCCTGATTCTAACCCATGCCCTCTCCTTCCTGCACTTACAGGTCCACAGAACTATACCTTGGTACAACCCTGTCTCACTTCTTACATGATCCTTCCTTTCATCCAATACAAAGGAATTGGTTATTCTGTCCTTTTTTTTTAAGAGGGAGATTAAAGAAGAGGCGCCTAGTGAAAGCCCATAAAGTCAACAGCTTGGAAGGCCTTGGAGTTTTTTTTAAAATATTGGAACAATAGAAGCATCCTGGCTGGGTATGACCAGCTGTCATAGACCGGGATTTCTAGTTTTTAGGTTTTTTCAGCTTTCAGCATTTGCTGCTGTCGGCTTGAAGGAAATAGAAGCTTTTTGTACTAGGGGTTCTCTTCCTCAGCTGCTAGATTACCTAGAAGACAAATCTATTGTTCTGAATTTGCCTTTTTACCAAAAGGTGTGTTTATGGAATGTTACTGTATTGGAACAGTTAATTAGTAATAGTTACTGTATCTATTATTGTGTTAAGTTTTCCAATAGAATTAGGTAATGCTAAACTCCTCTTTCTTTGTTTGTATTTTAACTACAGTGTTTAAATAAATTGTGTTTTGTTTAATGTCGAGCAGTTTGACCAGTCAAATTGCATTTGGATCATAGCACATTACATCTGCCTTGAAAATAAGAAAAAAGTTAGAGTTTAGACTACGTTCTTAAAATATTTTGAGGGGGTCTGGTCTGGTCCATAACACAAGACATGGCAGTGTAAATCTCCTAGCCATCACAGTTTAAGCTCAACATTTCTGGATCTCCTGACTGGGCACTACTGTTGTAATAAGATGTGTATATACCTTTAAGGAGGCATCTCTTCATCTGCTGTCAATCATTACAGTCTTCAGCAGTTAGGATGTATTAGTCTCATTTACTGTACTTCATTCCCAGTGAACGTTACCTGTAAATAGCCTTAGCATCAAATAACAAATCCACATTACCATATTGTTAACCCTTGCTCGTGATGAGCACGTTGAGGAGAAATGTCACACCATTACTTTGTTGAGTTCTCTTAGCAACCTCTCCTTACTCAATGCAACCGGCTTCCTGCTCTGACCAGGCTCCTCAGCTGGAGTTGTGGCTAACTCTGTCACCAAAGTCATCACAATGTATCAACCTCTGGGAATGTCAAGCCTAATATACTTGTTATGTGCACTCTGCAAACAAGATGCATCCCTTAATTGGGCAGTAATTGCCCAGTTAAGGACCTGCATAGGCAGTGGGTCTATCTTCAAGCCTTCCCACCACAGTTGAAATGGGGATGAGGTTGGAAGATGGCAGGGTCAATAGCTGCCTCTCTCCTTTGCCAGTAAATGACGTTTGCCACCAACCTGCCAGATTGTGGAGCATCCGTAGTCTGTCCACTGTTAGCACACCCAGGCTATTGATGTTGCATCGACACCTTGAGCCTCCTTTGCATTGGAACAAGCGAACCCCCTTCCTTTAATCTCATCGACCCAGGATCAATTAAATAAAAGCAATATACCATGGATGCTGCGAATCTGAAATAAATGCAGAGTATGATGGAAAAACTCAGGAGGTCTGATAGCGCCTGTGGAGAGAGAAACAGAGTTAATGTTTCATGTCCAGCAAGACTCTTTGTCAGAAGCAGATTAATGGTCAGGGAGGCTGCAGAACTATTTAAGGCAAGATCACCCTTTCATTTTGCCTTAAATTTCGAGGCACAGTCCCAAAACTGTGCAATCTTATTCACCTCATAATTATTACACCAGCCATTACTCACAAGTCACCCATTGTTTCTCATCTGAATGAAAGATTGCCCATCTTGCTTGTGAGCTAGCATTCATCTTGCTTATTAATTGGCGTTCATTCCACATGTTATTTAATATTAATCTTGCATATTAGTTAGCACAATTATGCATATCAAGTGCCATTGAGTTTGCATATTAATCAGCTTCCATCCCGAATATTAATTGCTATTCATTTTGAATGTTTAATGACCTTGTGGTTGTCTACAGACACACAGCTCAGCAAGGGGCTGTCTGAAGAGGCTGACCCTGTTAGCCAGATTCTGTTAATAATGTACTTCGATAGAAGTATTGTGATACAAAACGGGCAACAAATCCTGAAGGTGAAGCCACCTAACTCTCCTTATTCCTGTTTCCAACACTCCTATATTACTAACTCTGATTTCTCCTCACAAATGTTGCCAGACCTGGTGATGTTTTCCAGCAATCCCCTGATTTCCATCATCCACAGTTCTTTCCGTGTTTTTTTCATTCCTCTATTCCTCTCTGCTTGATGTTTACTTCTTAGCCGGAATGTTCCCTGAGACTTGTCTGCATGTGGTGTGCGGGCAAGAGAGATACAGGCCTCAACTCCCAGGGAAGGCCCTTGAAGATCTGCAGGTGTGGAACACATCAGAGAAAGTAAGGGGCCTGGTGATGGGAAAACTGACAACTTGTTGCCTTTATTTAAAGAAGCCTCCCCATGTAAGTGTTAATGGGATAGGGGTTGGTGGATGTTGTCCCAAAAATAGTAGATTTTTCATAATGGACTTATGCAGACAATGGGAATAAAAAAAGCAAGAGAGACCCAAAGGGCACACAACTTACTGAGAAGACAGAATCAGCAAGGTTGGGTGAAAAGAGATCAGGAACATTCGCTCCATCACTCTCTCCACAGAGGCTGGCTGGCACGTTCTGAATTTGAGCGGGTGCAGAACAGATTTACAAGGATGCTGCCAGAATTGGTGGGTTTGATCTTCACAGGCTGAGACACTTTTCTCTGGGTCATTGGAGGCAGAGGGTTGATGGTTTATAAAATCTTGGGGGGCATGGATAGGGTGAATAGCCAAGATCCTTCTCCCCTGGGTAGGGGAGTTCAAAACTGGAGGGCAGAGGTTTAGGGTGAGAGGGGAAAGATGTAAAAGGGACATAAGGGACAACAGTTTCACACAGAGGGTGGTACATGTATGGAATGAGCTGCCAGAGGAAGTGTTGCAGGCTGGTACAATTACAACATTTAAAAGGCAATTGGATGGGTATATGAATAGGAAGAGTCAAATGAACTAGATTTATTTAAGATACCTGGTTGGCATTAACGAGTTGGACCAAAGATTTTGTTTCCATGCTGTACAGCTCTGTGACTCTATGAATTTCCTGCTCTGTGATATTTTGCTGTTTCATTCTATCGAATGCCATTCTCACAACCAACTTCTTCTGACACACCTAGTGTGCGTTGAACCTGAACCTTTGGACCCAGAGATAGGGCCGGTACCCCTGAGCCAGAAGACCCTCTGCTGTACTTTACAGACTTTTTTCTAATTAACCTGTTCAGAGGTGTTCAGACACAACTCTGGAGCAAACGGGACTGATCCAGAAATAGGGACACTACCACCACACTGCAGGAGAGACTTGCTTTATTTTATAATGTTTACAAAGCACTGGACACAAATTAAAGAATTAACCATGCACTGGGACCTGGCTGCCTCATAGCAGGGCATGCAATTTTCATTTGCAACAGTAAAGTCTGTGAGTCAGCCCAGGGTACTCTTTAATAACGGATGCGCTACTATCTCAGAGCTGCTGTGCCAAGATTTCTGTGTGTCTATAGAGATGGAATCTTGTCTGTCGTAAGAAGGTCCATTTCTTTGCCTTGCTGTATCGTGGCGAGCGATTCAAGAGTTTGGCTGAAAATATGATCGGACGATTATGTACAATATCTTTTTGTGTGCTGTGCAGCTCAGTGAGAAAACCACCTTTAACAAATTCCTTAAACTCTCAATCATTCTTAGAACAAACAATTCATATTTTTATATTTAAAAATTACTGATTGCTTGATTGTCTCCTTCCCACAGGGGCTGTGCTCTGTCAACGGAAGGCCATAACGTTTCACAAACCAATGGGAAAAAGTGAGGTGTTCTGTATTTAATTATCAACACTGCTCTGGTTTAAAGAATTCTGTCCATTTTTATCTCGCAGTCACCCTGTCATACTTAGACTATGCTTTGACTGTTCAACAGAAATAAAACGTACCAATTAGCAACAAAAGGTTTACATAGAAACAGCAGATGGAATGTGACATGATACAGAAGTCCCCAGACCAGGAGAAAGCCCTGTTGCCAGTAAAACTCTGGATTCCCAGTGGTCTGATTGTTTTCTGATCAATGATTATATTGAACAGTGCTGTCAGAGGCTAGTTCCCTCTTTCTCCACTTGGCCAAAGAATGCTTTTCACACAAACAAAATCAATCAACAATTATACTGCCTTCTAGCTTTACAACAAAAAAAAACAAACACAACCAAACTTGAACTGACTTTTTTTCTTAATTTTTCCTCACACTGGTCATAGTTGGAGTTTGAGGTCAATCCAGAACCAGGTTACAGGCCTAGTCTGCTGGCCAACTGGTACAGGCTCTGACTGCAACACTGTTACACTCAGCCTGGAGATCTACTACAGTCTCAGCCTGAAGTTTCATTACAGTCTCAGCCTGGAGGGCTGTTACAGTCTCAGCCTGGAGGGCTGTTACAGTCTCAGCCTGGAGTTCCGTTACAGTCTCAGCCTGGAGTTCCGTTACAGTCTCAGCCTGGAGATCCTTTACAGTCTCAGCCTGGAGATCTGTTACAGTCTCAGCCTGGAGGGCTGTTACAGTCTCAGCCTGGAGGTCCATTACAGTATCAGCCTGGAGGTCCATTACAGTATCAGCCTGGAGTTCCATTACAGTCCCAGCCTGGAGATCTGTTACAGTCTCAGCCTGGAGGTCCATTACAGTATCAGCCTGGAGTTCCATTTCAGTCTCAGCCTGGAGATCTGTTACAGTCTCAGCCTGGAGGTCCATTACAGTATCAGCCTGGAGGTCCATTACAGTATCAGCCTGGAGGTCCATTATCCACACTGTAAATAATCTAATCTAATCTAATCCGTTACAGTCTCAGCCTGGAGATCTGTTACAGTCTCAGCCTGGAGGGCTGTTACAGTCTCAGCCTGGAGGTCGATTACAGTATCAGCCTGAAGTTCCGTTACAGTCTCAGCCAGGAGATCTGTTACAGTCTCAGCCTGGAGATCTGTTACAGTCTCAGCCTGGAGATCTGTTACAGTCTCAGCCTGGAGGTCCATTACAGTATCAGCCTCCTGTCCTTTTACATGGTGTGCCTGTGTTTTGTTACTGCTGTAGTTTGGAGGCTGGTCCCAGGCTCAGACTGAAGCCAGTTATAGGCTCTTGTTAATTGTCCCTTGTTTCACACCATGCACACAGTGGCCGTTTCAGAATCCGTTGAAAGGCATTGACAACAGGTTCAGACATCATGTGACTACACAAGCCAGCCAGTCTATGGTACAATTACATTTCTCCAAACTCCCCCCTTTCCATAAACATAATAAATAAAAGTAAATTGCACACACTCTGACCTGCAGTGCTAAATTACCCAAGTTACCCAATGGGCATGATCAATAAAAAATTATCATTCATTGGCCGAACTGTATGTTAACTCCAGGCAGTTCCACACTCATCAATCTTTGCACATCTCAGGTATGTAATTTTTAAATCATGCAGGTCTCCTAGTGATGCGAATGCATGTTGTCATTGGTTGATGTCTTCTCAATTCTCGGCTGATGTTCTTTCCCTGTCGTGTGTTTTCCCATTTGCAGGTGCTGTTGTCAGATTTACTGCTGTTGCTGATCCATTTCTATTGCTGGGTACAGTGGATCTGTGGGGCTGATTGTTGCTTTATACTCTGTGCAGTTGGTGAGATCACTTCTTCCACATCCTGCAAGGAAGGAACAGTCCCTTTAGTAGTTACTATAAGTTTATCTGTGGTTATAGCAATATCATTCATAGTCACTGCGTAACTGCAAAGTGACAATGCTCTACACAAGACACTAATTGCCATATGAACTAACTCTTGATGAAAGAGTTTACACTCTGAGTGGCTCTAGGAGAAAGTGAGGACTGCAGATGCTGGAGATCAGAGCTGAAAAATGTGTTGCTGGAGAAGCGCAGCAGGTCAGGCAGCATCCAAGGAGCAGGAGAATCGACGTTTCGGGCATAAGCTCTTCTTCAGGAATGAGGAGGGTGTGCCAAGCAGGCTAAGATAAAAGGTAGGGAGGAGGGACTTGGGGGAGGGGT
>NC_057731.1:3300073-3318366 GCF_004010195.1 Chiloscyllium plagiosum | reverse complement strand
GGGTGGTAGGTGAGGACCAGTGGGGTTCTGTCCTGGTGGTGATTGGAGGGGCGGGGTTCAAGGGCGGAGGAACGGGAAGTGGAGGAGATGTGGTGGAGAGCATCGTCGACCACGTCTGAGGGGAAATTATGGTCTTTGAAGAAGGAGGTCATCTGGGTTGTTCGGTATTGGAACTGGTCCTCCTGAGAGCAGATGTGGCGGAGGCGAAGGAATTGGGAATATGGGATGGCGTTTTTACAGGGGGCAGGGTGGGAGGAGGTGTAGTCTAGGTAGCTGTGGGAATCGGTCGGTTTATAGTAGCTACAAGGAATAAATGCAGATTTCTCCAGCTTCCTCATTTCCCCTCCCCCACCTTATCCCAGTCCCAACCCTCGAACTCAGCACCACCTCCTTGACCTGCAATCTTCTTCCCGACCTCTCCGCCCCCACCCCCTCTCTGGCCTATCACCCTCACCTTAACCTCCTTCCACCTATCGCATTCCCAACGCCCCTCCCCCAAGTCTCTCCTCCCTACCTTTTATCTTAGCCTGCTTGGCACACCCTCCTCACTCTGAGTGGCTCTCCAATGCTCAGCTCCAGCAATGACTTGGCAGCTTTACCAAAGTAAAATTTGGTTTTCTGTAATTTCAGCTCAAATTTGGCCCTCATGGCTCTTACTAGTTTTAACTTCAGTTTTTTTTACAATTGTGGGAATAGTTTAGGTGCGGCATGACATTAGTCTTTGGACTGGACTATTTTTCATGCCTTTAGTCTTGTATAATCCTCTGCTGGGTTTGCTTGGTTTCTTTAGGATTTCTTTGATGAATGTCACTGCCACATGGGCTTTGACTGGGGATGGTATGGAGGTGATGATTGATGTTGCATTTCCCAAGCCTTTATGAAGCAACTGAATTCTTCACTCAGGATCTGAGATCATTGTCACTCATCCCAATGTTGGGAATGTTGTAAAGGCTGGACTGTGCTTTCAGGCATTCCATAATCTCACCAGGTTTCATTGCTGTCAGTTGTCCAACTCCCAGACAACAGAATAGTAGTTAATGGTGATAAGATAATGGTTCCTTGAGAAAGTGCAGATTCTAGTCCCTCCTTCATTCATGGCCTGCCTGAGATGTCAGATATTGTAAGCAACTCTTTACAAGCACTGCACTGGCTAATGTCATTCTTCATCTTGTTGCTGATGTTTGACAAGTAGAAAACTTCTCTTTGTCTTCTTCAAACAAAACTCAATTCCTGGCATTCACCTCAGCATCCCTTTGCTCATATCCTTCAGAACAATGACCTGATTTCCTTTGGACTAGAGGCCATTTTGTGCTATCACTTCATCACTATATCGTTAATGCCTTCAGGTAACTCTGTTCTCATTGCTCCATCACAGAATCTGGAACATTGCACACTCTGTCTGAGCCTCTTCAATTTCCTTCGTAGGCAGTGCTACTCTTGACAGCCTCTCGGCAAAGTACATCTATTTCCCTTGCTGGTGTGCGAAGCCCAGACAATATCCCTGCAAAAAATAATTTGTAGATGCTTTCGAAGTGGTCAAAGTGGTTTGAAGAACATACTTTGAAGTGCTTTTCCACATCCGGAGATGAACAGATCATCCAAGATGGCTTCCCCTATGGCAGAATCACTGACTATCTCATGGAGCAATCGAAAAGCCAAATGCCATGGACAACTATCTGTATCTCTCAAAGGGCTTTCCAGTTTGCAGTTAGAAAACTGCTGTTTAATCCACCTTCACTTCAACAGCAACTAACTTTCATATTGAGGGTAGTAAAGACCTTTGCTTTGCACGTATGTTAAAGTCTCTTCAATGGTTGACATGGGGTAATGAGAACTCTTCAAAGACTACTTGACATCCTTTGGATATATGCCTACTCAGCATTCCATGTTGTTTCACTGCTACTGTGCTGCTGATCCAGGGTATGTCGGAACTGTCAATTTCTTGATTACTCCCTTCTTTTGCTGTGCTTCTATTGCACCTTACTGACTGGACTTGAGTGAATCTGAAACTCTCCTCAGCTGATGTTGCATGGTCTACACTCTCATCTTCTGGGATCTGTCTGACAGTCAATGGCTTTGGCACCTGTGAAATGGTGTCATTCTCGTATTGCATGTTTAGGGTTATGAGACTGACCTTTAGACTTACTACAGACAAGATGAATATAATTTGCTCAAAAGATATTATCTGGAACTGCAGATCTTCACGCATCTCACTCTCTGCTGTACTTGTCCTCTTACCATAGCCTTGCTTTTAAGAGCATCATAGAATCCTTACAGTGTGGAAACAGGCCCTTCAGCCCAATAAGTCCACACCAACACTCCGAAGAGTATCCCACCCAGACCCATCCCCCTAGCCAATTACTCTACATTTACTTTAAACGAATGCACCTAACCTACACATCGCTGAACACTATGGGCAATTTAGCTTGGCCAATCTACCTAACCTGCACATCCTTGGATTTTGGGATGAAACCAGCACTGACATGGGGAGAATGTGCAAACTCCTCACAGACAGTCGCCCGAGGCTGGAATCAAACTGGGATCCCTGTCGCTGTGAGGTAGCAGTGCTGACCACCGAACCAGTGTGCCACCCTGAAACTTCATTTTAGGTTCACCATATTGAATCACTTCACATAGGTCTGTGAGCTCACAAAGTCGAATGAAGCACCAGCATCTATCTGAGACTTTACATTTACTCGATGCTGTTCTCCTGCAGTCATCATTATAACAGTCATACACCACTTGCTAACATTAGACTGATGATGCCAACATGTCAACTGGTATGAAGCAATCTGTTATCTGACATCTCTATTGGAGCAATCGTTATGGGCTTGCTTTGCTTGTTTTCACAAAACATCTGTGTGCAAAGAGATTCCACTTCTTCAGTTCGAGCAATCTTTTCCCCGGGCGGGATAGGTTTTTCTTCTCTTTTGTATGATGTCCTCAAAAATACTAACTTCCTGCCTTCTGGCCTTGGATCGTTTCTGCTCACTTTTCTATTGTTCTCATTCTGTCTGGAATGTTTTCAGAACTGAAGAAGATACTTATTTGATTTGAAGCCTTGGGTGAAGTCTTAGAGAGATGAATGGCATTGACTATGGTAAGGTTTTTTTCAGAATCAGACAGGGAGTATAATGAGGCCTATCACAACACTGGGAACATCTCCTTCCACCTTTTATGCTTTTGCTGAGCAAGTTTCTTGCTTGGCAATGGGGAGTTGCCAATTAACGATGACTATCTCTTGTTGAATGTCAACTCACTTCAGTAATATTCAGCTCTCCGTCTTTCCAAGTAAAGGTAGACATCAAAATTCTCAATGTGGAAATTAGAGTGGGTACTGGTGAGTTCAGCTCACTTCTGAGGAATCTCCATATGGGACATTGGGCAACAATATCTCAGAACATGTTCCATGGGCACCAGCATATGCATCCCATGTCCACAGACATCTGCCTTGTGCCAGTATCTAAGAATTCTCATGGCACATCTTTGGTCCTGTAAGGGCTGCCCATGTTTAAGAGACACAAAATGGCCGACAAAGGTTAAGCAGAATTAAACAGCCCTCTCCAGCATGAAGTGAAACACAATGGTACCTTTGAACAGGGCTGCTCCAAAGTGAATGGGAGGCCCTACAAAGCCATCCGAGACACTTTGGTGGGAGAATGCTCAAGGATAGACACAAGTTCATTAAAATATGACACATGATTGATTCTAGCCTCATCAATGAAGGGATGTTGTCGCATGTGGTGGACAGCACCAGGTAGAACAAGGGATGTAAATTTCAGTTGATAAGACATAACAGCCTAACTCATTATGCAGCTGTGAAAACAACAGCTAAAGTTATTTTGTAGTTAATCAGTTGTTTCTTTGAAGTTATTCACAATATTGAGAAATAGGTTCTAGTTAAAGATTCTTCAGATAATAGTAGAGAAAAATTTCAACATAATTATAGATGCACATACATAACCAAAGTATAATGGAAACATTAGCGGAAAAACATTTAAACATAGATGTGAAAGTTAATTTGACACTGGAAATACCTTCCTATCTCTAAAAATGATGCCTGGCACATCCTCAACGAAATAGATTGTTTGCAACTTAGTAGTTAAAAAGTGCTAACCAGAGGAGTAACTGTAAAACTCTATATACAACTAGATTTATAATAGAATTAATACCATGAATTTTATAGTAATTCGTTATAACCAAATGTCTTTTGTGTTTTTTTTATATATATAATTGGGACAGTGGAAAATATAAGAGGAATAACAGAATTTAATAGAGATAGCATATAAAATACAATGAATAACAGAATTCAAACAGTCCTTACAGATAAGCAAGTCTGGGATAGACCTAAAAGAATATGACCAGTAAATTTAGAATGCAAATTAATAGGATGCATAGAAAGATCCCAAGGCCTGGAGATTACAATGTCTGTTAAACACAGTGGGAGCAAGGGAACCTGGGGCTGTCCATAGGAATGCCCATCATTGATTAGGTGTTTCATAGAATTATGTGTATAAAATAAGGGGAAGGACACAGTCACCATGCTGTATGTGATTATTTTAACACAAGATGTATAAAAATGCTGTATTTCAGTGTAAAAATCAGAGTGTGTCATTGATCTCTTTTCTGATCTGGGCAGGAGATTAAGAGAATGACTGGGTTCTCGTGTCAAGACCAGATTCAGGGAAGATCCTTGGTCTTCTCCCTGCATTAACTGGTTGTTATTTGAATAAGAATGAAATCTGCCAGTTGCCTGAATCCTGCCTGCCTCCTGTTCAGTGAGGGGGGGGAGGTGGGGGCTATGTTCCTCCAGGATCACTGCCCCTCCATGCTGCATCTCAGGCTGCCCTCTACTAACTCTCATTGTAATACTGCAGCAAGGACACTGTCTGCTAAGAGACACAAACCCAGCTCATCAACTGGAGCAGGCTGTATCTGCAGGATCTGCACTCACTCACTCTGAGCCTACCCTCATGCTTACAGCACCCCTGCCTTGGCTTGCCCCCTCAGCCAGAAACACCAGGCTGTATTGCTTATGTCTAACCTTACCTTGACATCTAGTGTAGGCACGTAAACAGAAAGCATGCCATGGCTGTCAGCAGATCTCAGTCAGGTCAAGGGGGATAGCCTTCTTCCAGGGGGGCTGGCACTGTAAGACAAGGGCAACTGCCGATACTGGTCCAGGGAGTTGGACCTAGTCAGTCAGCCCCTTGTGACAGTCATAGTCAGGATGCTGCCCTCATTAAAGGGGGAGGAGCTGAAGGCCCACTGACCAGCTTGACTCTTCCTGCCCTACTGAGAGCTTTTCCCTCCTGGCATGAGAGCGGGCCACGGGTATTGAGGGAGATGTTCCTGTTGGTGCAGGTGGAGAGCTGTCCCAGTGAGGGAGTGGGCAGCACAGAGGGTATGCAGGGTCAGTGGTGTCAGGAGGTTGGGGTGGGTGAGAGTGAGTGACGGATGATGCTGCAGCCAACAGTGAGAGTGGGAGAACATGAGCCTCTGGGGAGGATGTAAGCACAGGAGCAGAGAGAGGGTGAGTGTGAGCTATCGGGGAGAAGATGGTGGGTTTTACACGGGTGAGAGATGAAGGTCATTGACCTTTTCCCCACAGCGTCAGGCATTCCCCCAGACGCTGAGACTGCACTGACCCAGGACGGTAACCTCTGCCCAGGATGGGTACGGTCTGGTGTCGGGGTCGCGTGGAGTCACGTGGAGACCAGACCAAGTAAGGACATCAGATTGAGTCCACCAAATAGTATCAGTGAATGAGATGAGTTTTTACAACATTTGACAATGACAATATGATGGTCGTTAATCTAACTTGTAATTCCAAAAACATTGAATTTAGATTTCACCATCTGCCATGGTAGGATTTGAGCACATCCCCAGAACATTAGCCTGGGCTTCTAACACAGCATGGAATTCTATTACAAAAATAAAAATCCAAGTTGAGGAATCAGAAGATTATTTAGTACACAATATCTATTGTTACCATGGTTTCTTGGAGCTGAAAATAAAAGTCACTGAGCAAATTCTGCCAAATATTTAACAATTTTAATCACCAGGCTCATAGCTTTTCACCTCACAGGTAAACTGTGCGAACAACCCTCATCCTCTACAAATAACCCCCACTGCATGGTCTCTTGTATTGAAGTCAAACTCCCTCAAAGTGGCCTGTAACATTTTGGAAAACAAATAAAAAATCACAAAAGGAGAGGCTCAATAGGCTGGAGCTGTTTTCCCTGGAACATCAGAGGCTGAGGGGTGACCTTGTAGAGATTTATAAAATCATGAGGGGCATGGATAGGGTAAATAGACAAGGTCTTTTCCCTGGGAGTCCAGATTTCAATGGCATAGGCTCAGGATGAGAGGGGTAAGATTTAAAAGGGACCTAAGGGACAACATTTTCATGCATGTATGGAATGAGCTGCCAAAGAAAGTGGTAGAGGCTGGTACAATTACACCATTTTAAAGGCATCTGGATGGGTTTACGAATAAGACCACACTGTAATGTAATCTAATCTAAAAATCTAATCTAATTTCAATGGCATAGGCTCAGGATGAGAGGGGTAAGATTTAAAAGGGACCTATGGGACAACATTTTCACGCATGTATGGAATGAGCTGCCAAAGAAAGTGGTAGAGGCTGGTACAATTACACCATTTTAAAGGCATCTGGATGGGTTTACGAATAAGAAGGGTTTAGAGCGATATGGGCAAAGTACTGGCAAAAGAGACTAGATTAGGTTAGGATATCTGGTTGGCATGGCATACCTGCAACCTATTCTCATTCCAGGAGGGAAAAGCTCTCAATAGGGCAGAGTCAATTTTCTGAAGGGTCTGTTTTCTTGCTGTACATCTGTACACTGGGAACAAAATGGAATAAACTTTATATATTCAGGTGTAAGTCGCTATCGAGTAAGGGTCGGGTTGGCAATACCTGCAACCTATTCTCATTCCAGGAGGGAAAAGCTCTCAATAGGGCAGAAAGAGTCAATTTTCTGAAGGGTCTGTTTTCTTGCTGTACATCTGTACACTGGGAACAAAATGGAATAAACTTTATATATTCAGGTGTAAGTCGCTATCGAGTAAGGGTGAACTTTGCTCACAGAATCTGTAATTTTTCACAAACTTTGCACTAGTCCTGTGAGCGGGGCTATTTTGAACTGGCGAGTGACTCTCTTCACAATTTCCCTTTGTTCAGGTAAACAGGCAGATAGCCCGGACAGCTGTTCCTGCGGAATTCAGGATCACGATCAGCCGGCAGTGTCGGGAATGCAACAAACACTAGAGTTCACAGTGGGTCAGGCAGCATCCGTGGGGGGGACAGCAAGCTAACCTTTCGAGTCTCGATGAGTCTTCATCAGAGCAGTTGTTTTCAGTACCGGTTCGAGCATCTGCAGTAACTTGCTCCGTCATTACTGCCAGCTCTGCGGTTCCAAAGATTGGCCTGGATTCAATTCCACAGAGATATTAAGCGTGTAAAAGTCACACTCCTAGTTTTTGCCAAAAAAAATCAAAGAAATAACTTTTACATTGGCATATTTATTCATTGGTTAAGAAAGCACAATGAGTTCTCTCTGAACATTGAAAAGAAATTAGAATGTTTGTATCTGACTGAAGGCAAAGCTTTGAGGGAGGGGATTTGGGGAGTGAATGTACACACTGTTCTATCACTGTGCTGTGCAGGTCATTTAGCTCTGAAGACTGGATGGCAACAGCCTATTGAAGAATAAAACCTACAGCATAGGTTCAATCCTTGTACTAGTTATGATAGTTGCATTAACCCATGCTGGCAGAGTGGTTTCTGTTATATTGGTGCTTCCTTTGGAGCCAGGAAATACATAACAGGCAGAAGAATGGTAAATCTGAACGGGAACACTCAACTGGCACTGCTCACATCTTCACGACAGGTTCGAGATTGGACTCAAGCTCTGCCCGTTTGGGTCACCTGACCAACTCTCTTAAAGGTCGGCACCCCAAGTACATACATAACAATTACCCTCATTTGTACATAATGAAGCATTTATTCCTAATGGAGCGAGATCAGTACTTTGCAGACTGCTGTTAGTCACCTCACTTATTGTTCCTGTCCAAAATTCAAAACCCAACCCTAAATAGTGAGTGTTGGCAATTTACATAGAATGAGTTGGAGTCATGTTAACCTTGGAGGTAGGCCAATATATTTCACAGGCCCAATCAGAGCACATTGGGATGATACCACGGTGGAAGAAGGGAAGTTATTCTGATTAAGGTCAAGGCAAGTTGGAAGTCACATTGATTTTCTCCCAGTGTCAGCCCTGACTCTTGTTCGTTGGTGTTATAAAATCGAAGTCGAGAAAGGGGCTAAAATAGCTTTATGATTTCAGTTTAATTACTTACTTTGTTGTTGCACATGGATTTTGATCAGGTGCTTGATTCAGGAATGCTCAATGTTCGCAGAATGGAAACTTTCAGGATTAGAAAGGTATTGTTTGTCTGAGTAATAAATTGCCTGAGAGACAGCGAATACTGGTTTCTCAGAGTAACACAATGTCCAGGTCATTAATAAAATGTTTAAGTTTGCAGATGGTATGGAACCTGAAAATGCAGTAAACAGGGAGGAGGGTAGCAACAGAGTTTACGAATATTAAGACAGGCTACTGGATGTAACATCAAGCATTACCTTTTGAATATGTACATAGGAAATTATGGGTCATTGATGATGTCATGATAAGTAATGGCAGTGAAATTGTAGAGACAAAGCATCAGCTTTGATCTCGGCGCAATTGTAATGTATACAGTGAGCAAGGCATAAATGATTAATTACTTTAAAAAGGACTGAACCAGTCTAGCCATATATCTATCTTAGACATCGTAACAACAGAATGACCTAGTCATTTACATACATAAAACTTTGAAGGGGACAGGTTCTGAAGGTAAAAGGCTTACAGGACACTTTATCTTATTAATAGTCTTCAAAAACAAGGATAATCTGTTTAACCTTTCTAAAACAGTAGAATTATTGCAGCCAATTCTAAGTAAAAAACTGCAGGTAGAGCAAAAGGCACAGGAGTAGAAGTAGATCATTCAGCCCATCAAGGTGTGCTCACCACCCAATGAGATGATGGCTGGGTTGATAATCCTAAACTCCAATTTTCTGCTTTTACCCCATATTCCTTGATTTCAATATTGACTAAAAATCTCAGCCTTGAATCTCATTCCGTGTCAACAGCCCTCTGGTGCTAATGAATTCCACAGAATTAATATCCTTTAAAATCAAAAAATAATCTCTGGCCTGGCTAGGTGACTCCTTACTTTGAGTTTATGTTCTCTGGTCCTAGACTCTCCCACAAGTGGAAACAGTCTCTCCACATCTACCTTGTCAAGTCCTCTAAGAATCTTATGCATTGCAATAGAGTCTCCTTTCATTCTTCTACCTCATCCTTTTAAGAAAGTCCCTCTACACTCAGAATTAGTCTCGTAAACCTTCTCTGGACTCCCTCTAGTGCCAATATATCTGTTATTAGTTAAGGGCACGAGAACTGTTTGCAGTATTCCACTTGTGGTCTGACCAGGGCCTTGTGTGGTATTAGAGGTTCCTGCATTTCCTTTGAAATACAGGCTAACAGTTCATCTGCCTTCCCTGAGATCCATTGAATTTAGATGCATGCTTCTCGTGATTCATGCATAAGGGCAGCCAAATCCCACCGTGCAGCAGTTTTCTGCTCTTGTATTCTTCCTGCCAAAGTGCATGACCTCACATTCTCCTACAATATATTCCATTTGCCCACTGAGTTAACCTATCTAGATTCTTCTGTAGATTCTGTGTCATCTGTACTACTTGCTTTCCATCCATTTTCTTGTCATCCACAATCTTAGCTATGGTACGTTCAGTTTCCTCATCTAGTTCATTAAAATGTATTTTAAATAATTGTGACCCCAGCACTGATGCCTGTGATACTCCACTAGTTACAGAGTGGTGTCCTTAAAATGTTCCCTTGATCTGAATTCTGTGTCTATTCGTTCGTCAGCCCTCTATCCTTGCTAATAGAGTAGGATTGATAAAGAAGAAACCAGTAGATGATATATATTTGGAATTCCAAACACCTTATTTGTGATACACTATTGAATGGTGTTTGGAATTCCAAATATATAACATCTACTGGTTTCTTCTTTATCAATCCTACTCTATACCTCCTAAATGTGAGAGGAAGGAGAGAGAAATTAAGGTAATAAGGTCACGAGAGAAGAAGTACCAAGGAAACTAATGGGATTAAAGGCTGACTAGTCCCCTGGATTTGACGGATTGCATGCAATGATGTTATAAGAATTAACTACAGAGATAATGGAATTACAGGTAGCAATCTTCCAGAATCCTTAGAAATGATGCAAAGGCCTAATATGTTGCATATTGTCCAGGGAATGTGAGGGGCTGCGACAATATGCATTTTTACATGCATGTATAGACTGAGGTTGTTGATAGGAGAAAGTGAGGACTGCAGATGCTGGAGAGTCAAAGTCAAAAAGGGTGGTGCTGGAAAAGCACAGCAGGTCAGGCAGCATCCGAGGAGCAGGAGAACCGATGTTTCGAGCATAAGCTCTTCATCACTAATGTGGGGGTTGGGGGTCCCTCTCATTTATATCTCAGCTCCCTTGGGCCCCAACCCCCCTCCCCCCCAACCACATTATTGACAAAGAAGCTCGAAACATTGACTCTCATGCTCCTCGGATGCTGCCTGACTGGCTGTGCTTTTCCAGCACCATACCTTTTGACTCTGAAGTTGTTGATAGTTAAAAACTCCAATTTTCTTTTAATATCGTCATATCCCTGCCATTGGCGTGTGCTGGAAAGGCTGTTAAAGTTGAGAATATGCCTACTCCTCTGTGCTACATACAGACCTTTCTTGGTCATCAAATCCTGAGGACAGCTCTTGAAACTCTAGCTCAGAGACATAAGATCTACCCAGTACCAAAAGAGTCATGGAGTCGTTAAACATGGAAACAGACCCTTCAATTCAACCAGTCCATGCTTAACATAATCCCAAATTAAACTAGCCCCACCTACCTTCTCCTGACCCATATTCCCCCAACCTTTCCTGTTCATGCACTTACTTAAGTGTCTTTTAAACATTGTAACTGTGCCCGCATCCACCACTTTCTTAGGAAGTTTATAGCACACGTGAACCACCCACTGTGTAAAATATTTGCATCGCATATCTTTTTTAAATCACTCTCTGCTCACGTTACAAATGTAGCCCCTTGTCTTGAAATCCCCCATTCAGGGAAAAGACACCTCCCATTAACCCCATCTACACCCCTCATGATTTAAACCTCTTTGGTTGCATATTACATATTACTATTAAATACTATGTAATAATCATAATTTATTGATCAAGACTCAGCCTTGCTTCCACCAAATTCTGTACATCCATCTCCACTTTGTATCAGTAACTCAGAGGCTACAACTTAAGAATGCCGCTAAAATGAGAGCATAGTCAGGGAGGTGCCATGGCTCAGTGGTTAGCATTGCTGCCTCACAGCACCACGGACCTGGGTTTGATTCCAAACTTGGGTGACTATCTGTGTGGAGTTTGCACATTGTCCCTGAGTATGCCTCGGTTTTGTCTGGGGTGCTCTGGTTTCCTCCCACAATCCAAAGATGTGTGGGTTAGATGAGTTGGCCGCGCTAAATTGTCCATAGTGCAGGTTATTAGTGAGGGGTAAAAGTAGGTGGATACATTACTCTTTGGAAGGTTGGTGTGGACCTGTTGGGCTGAAGGGCCTACGTCCACAGTGCCTAGGTTCTAATTCATAATTGAGCAAATTAGATTACAAATGCTGAAGGCAGAAAAATCATTTTGAAGTATCTTACGACTGAAAATATCTTAAAGGTGGAAAAATACTATTTGTTTCGGTTTAGGAAGGCATAATTCCATGGGGAAGGAGCAGAAAAGATGTGAATCAATGGAAAAAAAACATACAGCTTTTTCTTCCATGTTGGAGACAGTTTTCCACCAGAAACAGATGGACAATTCTGAATATTTTCGAAGATTTTCAATTTTAATTAACTTTAAAATTTTGGAAAAGGTAGTCAGGAAAACAGACCTCAAAACACAAATCCTCTTTAAAACAGCAAAGCCTCATATTGACAGGGATTTATTAACAATTCATCTTCGCAATCCAGAAATTTAAACAAATTACTACATTGATTTTCTTTTTGCTATATTCGTTTTTGCTGAAGAGGACTCAACATTTAATACAATTAAATTGATTGTACAATTTAAAACACAACAGCAAGAGATCGACAAAAAAACCCTTCAACATCTTTCATGTTAATAAGAGAAGTAGCAGCAATCAAATGCAATGACATGGAGGAGGCTACGACACCTCCAAGCAGAGGTAAGGTCACGGATACTTCAGATTGTGATTAAACTGGATTGTGTGGAAGAAACAATTCATGAAATACAGAATTGCTTCAAGACTATATAAGAAGCTCAAAGAAGAGCGATACATTTCTTTATACAGTTCTTAAGCAAGGTCACTGGATCTGAAACGTTAATTCAGCTTCTCTACTGATCAGGTGTACCCCATACCTCTGTGGGAAGCTAGGGAAGTGATTGCTGGGCCTCTTTCTGAGATATTTGTATAATTGATAGTCACAGGTGAGGTGCTGGAAGACGGATCTGAAACGTTAATTCAGCTTCTCTACTGATCAGGTGTACCCTAGACCTCTGTGGGAAGCTAGGGAAGTGATTGCTGGGCCTCTTTCTGAGATATTTGTATAATTGATAGTCACAGGTGAGGTGCTGGAAGACTGGAGGTTGGCTAACGTGATGCCACTGTTTAAGAAGGGCAGTAAAGACAAGCCATGGAACTGTAGACCAGTGAGCTTGACGTGGGTGGGCACATTTTTGGAGGGAATCTTGAGACAAGGTCTTTTCCCTGGGGTCAGGGAGTCCAGAACTAGAGGGCATAGGTTTCTGGTGAGAGGGGAAAGATATAAAAGGGACCTAAGGGCAACTTTTTTTTTAGATTAGATGTACATGTATTTGGAAAGGCAAGGACTGATTCAGGATAGACAACATGGCTTTGCACAAGGAAAATCATGTCTCACAAACTTCATTGAGTTTTTTGAAGAAGTAACAAAGATGATTCATGAGGACAGAGCAGTAGACGTGATCTATGTGGGCTTCAGTAAAGCGTTCGACAAGGTTCCCCATGGGAGACTGGTTAGCAAGGTTAGATCACATGGAATAAAGGAAGAACTGGCCATTTGGGTGATGATGGAGAGTTGTTTTGCAGACTGGAGGCCTGTGACCAGTGGAGTGAAACAAGGATTGGTGCTGGGTCCATTACATTTCGTCATTTACATAAATGATTTGGATGTGAGCATGAGAGGTTTAGTTAGTAAGTTTGCATATGACACCAAAATTGGAGGTGTAGTGGAGAGCGAAGAAGGTTACCTCAGCTTACAACAGGATCTGGATCAGATTGGACAATGGGCTGATGAGTGGCAGATCGAGTTTAATTTAGATAAATGCGAGGTGCTGCATTTTAGAAAAGCAAATCTTAGCAGGACTTATACACTTAATGGTAAGGTCCTTGGGAGTGTTGCCGAACAAAGAGACCTTGGAGTGCAGGTTCAAAGCTCCTTGAAAGTAGAATCAGAGGTAGTTAGGATAGTGAAGAAGGCGTTTGGTATGCATTCCTTTATTGAGTACAGGAGTTGGGAGGTCATGTTGCAGCTGTACAGGACATTGGTTAGGCCACTTTTGGAATTTTGCTGGTAATTCTGGTCTCCTTCCTATCGGAAGGATATTGTGAAACTTTAAAGGGTTCAGAAAAGATTTACAAGGATGTTGCCAGGGTTGGAGGATTTGAGCTATAGGGAGAGGCTGAACAGGCTGGGGCTGTTTCCCCTGGAGCATCAGAGACTGAGGGGTGACCTTATAGAGGTTTACAAAATTATGAGGGGCTTGAATAGGATAAATAGACAAGGTCTTTTCCCTGGGGTCAGGGAGTCCAGAACTAGAGGGCATAGGTTTCTGGTGAGAGGGGAAAGATATAAAAGGGACCTAAGGGCAACTTTTTTTATAAGATTACTTACATGTGGAAACAGGCCCTTCAGCCCAGCAAGTCAACACTGACCTGCCAAAGCACAACCAACCCAGACCTATTCCTTTACATTTCACCCCACACTACAGGCAACTTAGCATGGCCAATTCACCTAACCTGCACATCTTTGGACTGTGGGAGGAAACCGGAGCACCCGGAGGAAACCCACGCAGACATGGGGAGAATGTGCAAACTCCACACAGTCAGTCGCCTGAGACGGGAATTGAACCCAGGTCTCTGGCACTGTGAGGCAACAGTACTAACCACTGTGCCACCCGTGCAGAGGGTGGTGCATGTGTGGAATGAGCTGCCAGAGGAAGTAGTGGAGGCTGGTACAACTGCAACATTTAAAAGGCATCTGGATGGTTATGTGAATAGGAAGGGTTTGGAGGAATATGGGCCGGGTGCTGGCAGGTGGGACTAGATTGGATTGGGATATCTGGTCAGCATGGATGGGTTGGACTGAAGGGTCTGTTTCCATGCTATACATCTCTATGACTCTATGAAGTCTGTACTGACCGACCTACTTTGTTTTTCCAGCAATTTCTGATTTTGTTTTTAGTTTCTGGCATCTGCGGTACTCTTTTTTTGTTTTTGTTTAGTATATGTCTTTATTTTATAGTTCCTGTAGCAGATCACACTGTAAAATGGCAGAATGTAGGAGAAGAGGTACACAGCTTTGATAATAGCGTAAGAGATTTTGGCAATCTGCTCACATAAAGAGCTAATTTTATATTGGAAAGAGAACAAGACTTAATAAATGAAACCAACCCCCAGAGGTGCTGTTGATTACTTTATTCACGATCCTTCCTGTCTAATTCTAAGGAGCATACATTCAAGGTGAGAGGGGGAGAGTTCAAAAGAGATGTGAGGAGTGAGTTTTTTACACAGAGAGTGGTGGAGCCTGGAACACACTGCCACAGGTTGTGGTGAAAGCAGGTATGATAGAGGTAAGATCAATGGAGGAAGAACGCCTCATCTTCCACCTTGGAACACTTCAACCCCAGGGCATCAATGTGGACTTAGTTTCCTCATTTCCCCTTCCCCCACCTCACCCCAGCTCCAATCTTCCAGCTCAGCACTGTCCCCGTGACTTGTCCTACCTGCCTATCTTCTTTTCCACCTACCAACTCCACCCTCCTCCCTGACCTATCACTTTCATCCCCTCCCCTACTCACCTATTGTACTCCATGCTACTTTCTCCCCATCCCCACCCTCCTCTCATTTATCTTTCCACCCTTCAGGCGCTCTGCCTGTATTCCTGATGAAGAGCTTTTGCCCAAAACATCAATGTTACTGCTCCTCGGATGCTGCCTGAACTGCTGTGCTCTTCCAGCACCACTCGAATCCAGAAGCAGGTATGATAAAGGCATTTAAAGGACTATGAGATAAACACATGAATATGCTAGGAATGGAGGGATATAGACCAAAAAGGGATTAGATTCTCTGCAGTGCGGAAACAGGCCCTTCAGCCCAACAAATCCACACCAACCCTCTGAAGAGTCACCCACCCAGACCCATTTCCCTCTGACTAATGCACCCAACACTATGGACAATTTACCTGATGTGCACATCTTTGGAAGGAAACTGGAGCACCCGGAGGAAACCCACGCAGGCACAGGGAGAATGTACAAACTCCACACAGACAGTCACCCGATGCTGGAATTGAACCTGGGACCCTGGGTTTATGAATGCAGCAGTGCTAACCACTGAGCCACCATGTCACCTACCTTGGTATCATGTTTGGCACAATGAGCTGAAGGTCCTGTTCCTTTGCTTCCAGTTCGACGTTCTCTATATTCTAATTTTGTGATTGTGGTGAATTATAACAGAAACAATTCAAGATAAAATTGTCACTGGAATCTTTGACAGATTTTTCTCAGATGTGTTACAAACAAGGGAGTACCTCACATGAGAAAGTGTTGACTCGATTGTGCCAGAAGCTGCAATCTGAAAATATCAGAAGTGAATGATGAGCCAACGTAGCTCAAGAAGATCATCAGACTTTACCAACTTTCTAATCTACAGAAAAACCCAAAACAAATCACATGATAGACGAACACAAAATGTCTTGAAGGTCTTTGATGCTAGGGATTACTGTATCAGAGGTGGAGTTGGAAACCCACACAATCAGAAACAATATTTCACTCTATCATGCCAATGCAATGTTTGAAGTGCGTATTTCCAGAGAATGAGGAAAAAAGAAATCAAATGCAACCTTTGAACCAAAGAGCAGCGATAGTTATTGCTACTCTATGTTGAGCCTGCGATCTCACAGACACTCTCTTGTAACTCAGATTTAATGTAACTAGCTATTGAATATTGTGTAATTATGTAATAAACATATGCTGTTTATCAAGATAAAGCCTCTCTGTTGCTGAAGACTTTGTGTGAACATCCTTCCCCACTTGGTATCTGTAATTTAAATTAATAGCTGTAAGGACTGGTGACAATGAATGTATCTTAGATAATGCTGTTGGACATGACCACAACATTTACCAACTTCATAGGGAAGGTTCAGATGTTCATTGATACCGATGGTGTTGAACTCTTTGCATTACTTGGTATTTCACTTGAACCCATATAAAGAGATACTTACTGAAATTGTGTGACTTGACTTAGAGAATATAATTTTGTATTGTTTCATGCTGCTAATAAACAGAAGACTAATTAAAGGTTGGCTCCAGCATCGTCCTTCAGTGGCTAGCTTTCTAAAAGAGAATGCTTGCTCAAAGGTGAAGTCTGCTAACTTAATGAAAACACAAAGTACACAGCAGGAGCTGCCTCTCCTCTAGAATTCCTAACAATTTCTCTGTCTGTGTAAAGCAAGCTGACAGCTGATGACTTATCTGATTTTGGAGCTTTCCTTTCTCTCCAGCAAGCTCAATCTGTAGATATTCCTGACTCACAGGTTTTACTGAATATACACCGAGGAGATTCCTCAGAATGATACAAGGCATGAGAGATTTCAGTTCAGAGCGAAAGTGGAGACCTTCCCACTAAGCAGAGACAATTATCAAGAGATTTCATAGGGAAGCTCAAAACCTTGAAGAGTATTGACAGAACAATTGAAGAGGAAATTACTCCTGTGGTAGGAGGGCTGGTAACCAATAAACAGTAATTTCATCGTAATTGGCAAAAGAACCAGGGGCTACAGGGATTAACTACCTTTTAACACAGTGAGTTGATGTGATTCAATGGCTCTATCAGAAAAAAGCGATGGAAGTAACTTTCAAAAATAGTTTGGATTAAAATTTGACATAGTTGACAACAGTCCCTCTGTAATAGTACTGCAGGTCTGTCTGCAACCAATGGAATACAGTGGTTCAAGAAGACAGCTCACCGTCACCTTCTCAAGCACAACGAGGGATGGGAAATAACTGTTGGCCCAGACAGTGTTGGCCACATACTGTGAATAAATAATGAGGAAGGAAGACGAGTGGGATTCATTGGGCAACTCTTTCAAAGCCATGTATTATCTTGTAAGTTTCTATTAGATCTCCCCTTAATCTTCTAAACTCCAATGAATACAATCCCAGGATCCTCAGCCGTTCCTCATATGTTAGACCTACCATTCCAGGGATCATCCTTGTGAATCTCCGCTGGATACGCTCCAGTGCCAGTATGTCCTTCCTGAGGTGTGGGGACCAAAACGGGACACAGTACTCCAAATGGGGCCTCACCGGAGCTTTATAAAGTCTCAGTAGCACATCGCTGCTTTTATATTCCAACCCTCTTGAGATAAATGACAACATTGCATTTGCTTTCTTAATCATGGACTCAACCTGCATGTTTACCTTTAGAGAATCCTCAACAAGCACTCCCAGATCCGTCTGTACTTTGGCTTTACGAATTTTCTCACCGTTTAGAAAGTAATCCATGCTTCTATTTTTTTTCCAAAGTGCAAGACCTCGCATTTGCTCACATTGAATTCCATCAGCCATTTCCTGGACCACTCCTCCAAACTGTCTAGATCCTTCTGCAGCCCCCCCACTTCCTCAGTACTACCTGCCTGTCCACCTAACTTTGTAACATCGGCAAACTTCACTAGAATGCCCCCAGTCCCTTCATCCAGATCATTAATATATAAAGTGAACAGCTGCAGCCCCAACACTGAACCCTGCGGGACACCGCCTGTCACCGGCTGCCATTCCAAAAAAGAACCTTTTATCCCAACTCTCTGCCCTCTGTCAGACA
>NC_057731.1:3281586-3299475 GCF_004010195.1 Chiloscyllium plagiosum | reverse complement strand
TGGCTGTCTAATCCCTCCCCGGATAATCTTTCTTTTCTTGGGGATGAACCTCTGTACAGTGTCCTCATTTTACCCACAAACTCCTGCCATTTTTGCTCTACTGTCTTCCCTGCTAGGCTCTGCTTCCAGTCTATTTTCTTCAGTTCCTCTCTCATGCCCTCATAATTACCTTTATTTAACTGTAACACCATTACATCTGTGATTCTGTGATTATTCTGTGATTCTAAGTTAGGAAATGCAGTAACTTAAAGTCTACAATGCAAATATTTCAACAGTACCCCATTTTCCCGCCTCAGGCGACTAACTGTGTGGAGTCTGCACATTCTCCCCGTGTCTGCGTGGGTTTCCTCCGGGTGCTCCGGTTTCCTCCCACAGTCCAAAGATGTGCAGGTTAGGTGAATTGGCCATGCTAAATTGTCCATAGTGTTAGGTAAGGGGTAATGGTAGGGGTATGGGTGGGTTGCGCTTCGGCGGGGCGGTGTGGACTTGTTGGGCCGAAGGGCCTGTTTCCACACTGTAAGTAATCTAATCTAATCTAATCTAAAGATTTCATGAGTGGCTCATTAGAATGTGGACTCCAGGGAAAACAGCCCCAGCCTGTTCAGCCTCTCCCTTATAGCTCAAACCCTCCAACCCTGGCAACATCCTTGTAAATCTTTTCTGAACCCTTTCAAGTTTCACAACATCTTTCTGATAGGAAGGAGACCAGAATTGCACAAATATTCCAACAGTGGCCTAACCAATGTCCTGTACAGCCGCAACATGACCTCCCAACTCACTCTGTAGATTTCTTATGCTTCTGGCACAAAATAGGCCATTCCACCCTCATTGAGCACATGACAATACATTGTAGTACTCTCCCAGATAACCATCTCTACCAGTCTGTGGCGTTGGGTAAAGGGGCTGTATCAGGGATTTCTCTGCCACCAATCCTGCATTGTTTTTTCTTTGTCCTACTTAATGATTATGGGTAAGTGATACACCACACTAGAGTATCAACAGAAGAGGCACTTCTCCATGATAACAGGAAAGTTTATTTCTTGATAGCAATAAATGCAACTACATTCGGTCAGTCATAATGTCTAGGACCTTAGGGAGCTGATGCAAATATATCTGTTCCCTCTGAAAGCTAGAACTCCTAATCTCCACGCACAGATTCTGTGCAATTATAAGTAGAATAGATGGAGCCAGTGGAACATCAACATGAACTCCTTATAACACACATATGAGCTCATTCAATTCTCTCATTCCACTCCCTACCTGTATTTCATAGTTTTCTTTGGCAAGCAATTATTTCATTTGTTTCAAGTTCAGTTTATAGTGGCTAATTTTCCAATTTTATTGATCTGCCTTCTTTGCAATGCATTTTGCGATTACTTTGTGCTTTTTAATTGCTGCCATAACAATCAATGGAAACAATTTATCACAATTTGATTAATCACATGCATTTTGATTGCACAGATCACTCATTGGTAGCCTCAGCCCTCAAGCCTGTCTCTTCATATAATCCCTTCAGTGTGACAGCAGACCAATTGGCCCACCAAGTCCACACCAATCCTCCAAAGAATATCCCACCCAGACCTATCCTCCCTTCGCTATCCCTATAACCCCACATTTTCCATAGCTAACCTACCTAGGCTACACTATCCCTGGACACTACAGGCAATTTCCCATGGTCAATCCACCTGACCTGCACATCTTTCGACTGTGAGAGGAAACCAGAGCAGCCACAGGGAGCATACGCAAACTCCACACATGCATTTTGAGAATGCACCAGGGAAATGAATGGAAACCAGAATTTGTAGCATAATAGATTTCCAAATGGCTTTCAATCAGGTGCTACTAACAAGGGTTAATACACAAGGGAACATAGAACATGGAACAGTACAGCACAGTATAGGTCTTAGCGAGTTTTGAGAAGATTTGAGGTTCTGGATATAAGTTTGCTCGCTGAGCTGGAAGGTTTGTTTTCAGACGTTTTGTCACCACGCTAGGTAACACCATCAGTGAGCCTCCGATGAAGCACTGGTGGTATGATCTGCTTTCTATTTATGTGTTTAGGTTTCCTTGGGTTGGTGGTGTCATTTCCTGTGGTGGTGTCATTTCCTGTTCTTTTTCTCAGAAGGTGGCAAATGAGGTCCAAGTCGATGTGTTTGTTGATAGAGTTTCAGTTGGAATGCCATGCTTCTAGGAATTCTCATGCATGTCTCTGTTTGGCTTGTCCAAGATGGATGTCTTGTCCCAGGCAAAGTGGTGTCCTTCCTCATCTGTATGTGAGGATACTAGTGAGAAGTGGGTCATGTCTTTTTGTGGCTAGTTGGTGTTCATGTATCCTGGTGGCTAGTTTTCTGCCTGTTTGTCCAATGTAGTGCTTGTTACAGCTCTTGCACGGTATTTTGTAAATGACATGAGCTTTGCTTGTTGTCTGTATAGGGGCTTTTAGATTCATTAGCTGCTGTTTAAGTGTGTTGGTGGGTTTGTGGGCTATCATGATGCCAAGAGGTCTGTGTGGTCTGACAGACATTTCTGAGATGTCTTTGATGTAGGGGAGAGTGGCTAGGGTTTCCGGATGTGTTTTGTCTGCTTGTTTGGGTTTGTTGCTGAGAAATGGGCGGACTGTGTTAATTGGGTATCCATTCTTTTTGAATACACAGTATAGGTGATTTTCCTCTGCTCTGCATAGTTGCTCTGTGCTGCAGTGTGTGGTGGCTCATTGAAATAATGCTCTAATGCAGCTTCATATGTGGATGTTGGGATGATTGCTTCTGTAGTTCGGCCCGTATGTTTTGTTTTCTGTAGACGTTGGTTTGAAGTTCCCCATTGGCAGTTCGCTCTCCTGTGACTTCTGGGAATGGCAGTTTGTTGTTGTTTTCCTCCTCTTTAGTGAATTTTATGCCAGTAAGGGTATTATTGATGGTCTTGAAGGTTTCCTCTAACTTGTTTTGTTTAGTGATGACAAAGATGTCATCCACGTAGTGCACCCAAAGTTTGGGTTGGATGGTTGGCAGAGCTGTTTGTTTGAGTCTCTGCATTACTGCATCTGCCAAGAAATCCCATGGGTGTTCCGTTGGTTTGTCTATAGGTTTTGTTGTTGAAGGTGAAATGGGTGGTAAGGCATAGGTCTACCAGCTTGATGATACTGTCCTTGCTGATGAAGTTGGTGGTGTTTAGTGCATGTGTCTTTGGGTCTTCTAATAGTGTAGTCAGAGCTTCCTTGGTCAGGTTGATGTTGATGGGTATGAACAGGCCTGTTACATCAAAGGAGACCATTACTTCAGCCTCTTCTATCTTGGTGTCTTTGATAGTCTTCAGGAATTCTTGGGTGGAGTGGATGGAGTGGCGTGAGTCTTCTACTAAGTGTTTTAGTCTTTGGTGTAGCTCCTTGCCAATCTGTTCACTGGTGTTCCAGGTAGTGAGACTATGGGTCTGAAGGGAGCTCCTGGTTTGTGAATTTTAGATAATCCGTATAAGCATAATGTGTTGGATCCGCCTGGTTTCATTGTTTGGAAGTCTGTCTTGTGTAATTCTCCAGATTTCTGAAGTTTTTTGCATAGGGCTGTGATTCAGTTCTCTAGTTGTAGGGTTGGGTCTATCGCCACCTGTTGCTAAGTATTGGTATCTGCAGACAGTGCATTCACTTTCTCAATGTAGTCTCTTTGATTTAAAATGACTGTCAAGTGTCCTTTGTCTGCAGTTAGGATAACAATGTTTTTATCTTCTAGAGCTTTCCTTTACTGTGTATTTGTAGCGTGTTTCCTCCCTTTTTGCTGCTTAATGTTGGTGCAACTGTCTGTCCGATAGTTTGCTGGGTTTCTTCTGTGTGTTTGTTGCCTTTCAGTGTTGTTTCTAATGCTGCCAAGAAATCTTTCTTGTCTGCATCTGGGAAGTTGCAATTTAATCCTCTTACTAAGACAGCTTTTTCAGTGTCTGTTAAGGTTCGGTCAGGTAAGTATTTTTATCCATGCTTCTGGGTTGTCTGTGTTGTTATTTTGTGTGAGTTTGTCGAGTCTTTTCTGGAGTCCTAGTTTTTTCATTTTCTGTGTTTGTCGCTGTCTAATGTCGATGGCTTGTTCTACTGTGTCTGTTCATTCATGGTCCATCGTGTTCCTGTGTAAATTTTTTTTGGCACAAAATTTCCCGGTTGTATTTATGGAGTCTGTTGTGGGCATTGATAACCATTTCTCTAAGCATTCTGTGGCCAGTTTGCTCTGCTATTCTTTTGGCTAGTGAGGTGTTAAGGGCACTAGTATCCTTACATACAGGTAAGGAAGGACACCACTTTGACTGGGACAAGACATCCATTCTAGGACAAGCCAAACAAAGACATGCGTGAGAATTCCTAGAAGCATGGCATTCCAACTGGAACTCTTTCAACATACACATTGACTTGGATCCCATTTACCACCTGCTGAAGAAAAGAACAGGAAATGACATCACCACAGGAAATGACACCACCAACCCAAGGAAACCTAAACACATAAATAGAAAGCAGGTCATACCACCAGTGCTTCAACCAGAGGCTCACTGATGATGTTACCTAGTATGGTGACGAAATGTCTGAGAACGAGCCTTCCAACTCAACGAGCAAACGTAGATCCACAGTACAGGCCCTTTAGCCCTTGAGGTTGTGCTGACCTAATATCCTACATGAAGATCCAACTAATCTACATACCCTTCATTTTACTATCATTCATGTGCCTATCTAAGAGTCATTTAAATATCCCTAATGTATCTGACACTACTACCACCACTGCCAGTGTACTTAATGCACCCACCACTCCCCTTGCAATGGCAATCTCTGACCTCTCCCCTCAACCTTCCTCCAATCACCTTAAAATGATGCCCCCTCATGATAGCCATTTCTGCCCTGGGAAAATGTCTCTGGCTATCCACTCTGTTTATGCCTCTCGTCATCATGTGCCCCCTAATCTCTGCCCTTCATTTCTTCAGCTGAAGTTCTAAGCAATCCTATGGTTTTCAAAAGAAGAAAAGAGATAAGATTCGGCTTAAACAGAAATGAGATTCACAGTTTTCATTGATCTCATCAATCTCTTGGATGCAGTAGTTGAGAATTGTGTCCAGCAATATGTGCCTGTGTTTATAAAGTGTCTTTCAATACTGGGATTAATTAAATAATGGGATAAATTCCAAGGTGTTACACAATGGATATTCAGTCAAATATTGACACATGAGCTGCATAAAGAGATATCAGGCGACCTTGGTCAAGGAAGATGGTTTAAGGAGCACTTTAGGGGGGAAACAAGAGAGACCAAGAGGCAAAAGAGAGAATTCCAGACCTTCACACCTCAACAGCTGAAGGCACAGTGACCATTGATCAGATTCAAATTATGTGCAAGGAGATAAGAAATGGAAGATCCTGGAACTTGTGGAAGAATGTAGGAGAAGGTAACAAACAAGAGAGTGTATGAGGCCATGGAGAGATTTGGAACACATGAATGAGAAACTTAAAGCTGAAATGATGCCAGATTAGGAACCAGAGTAGGTCATGATTGGTGATGGATGGGTTTCACTTGGTATGGAGTCAGGATAAGGGCAACTGTACATGGATCATGTTGACCTGAGAATTAGAGAAGGCTTTTAAAAAATACCATACAATTTAGATGGCTCTTTATGGAGGAGAATATAATGGAAGTGAAGAATTTGAGCTTCCATGCTTGATCTGCTTCATTGTGTTATCACCTTAGACCATACTCCATTGTTGGTTGGTTTCCTCTTATTTTTTTACTCAAAATAACATTGTACAGGCACATTGGAATGTTAACAAAGTGCACAGTTTGAGATAACATTATTGAACGAGACTCCCGCTTTTAGATTCACCTAAGCCTGCATGGACCACTCCAGTTTGAGGTAACATGACAATGACTGTTCAGTCTAGGATATCTACCAGCCAGAGTTAGATGGTAAAAGGATGATTAATCTGTTGGACTGAATGGGCTGCAAAATCTTTGGGATTGTGTTCAGCTTGACAATTTCTTTCTTCTGGATTCAAACTTGGGAAGTGCTTCACTCACCAGGCAGAAAGGAATGAGTTCCCTGACTCATCAAATCCAACACTAGAACTTTTTGTTCACCTGCTCTTCTGTTTCCAGTTATTCCTCATTCCTCGTGTATTAATAAACCAACTTTTGGTTTTCCTTGATGTTTCTTGACAGTATTTTTGAGGTCTTCTGCTCACAATGTGCCAATATCTGCTTTTTCTGTTGATAGCTATGACATTGAGAAGTGTACAGATTTTATAAGCAACTGTTTACAGGGCAGCTAATAGATTGAGGTATAAAACAAGATATTAATAAATTGGCACTGGAAGACAGAATACATGGCAGGAGTGTCACTGTAGTAACTCTACATTTCCCAACTCTGTGATGTTATAGATATTTCTTAAATAACTGGCTCAGCAATGTTACTACACACCTTTGGAGCAGAGGGCTCATTTTTCAGAGGTAAGAACATTGAAATCAAGCAATAAGAGCCCTCTGCAATGTTTAATTGTACAAGCTGTTCTGAGTTGTATTGACACACCTCTGGAGCAAGTGGGATTTGAACCCAAGCCTTCTGGTTCAGAATTATATTCTTGCACGTGGAGCCTCCCTTGGCTAAATGGACAGTAAAAATGCAATTATTGTCCAATCCTTTCATTTTTCAGGATAAACCAAGCAGTAATTTGCTTCCAGTGATATCCCTGTGGTGCAGGAGATACACACCTGAGGGACTTAGCCATTCAAACATGGGACTCCTCAATCTTACATTGCCTTCACCAGAGATTCTCAATCTTCCATTGTCTGCTTCACTGGAGAAGGGAGCTCACATTTGCCTGTGAAAGACTGAGGATAGATGCAGATGTGCCACTCTGTCAGTACTGACCAAGAAGGAGAAGGATCTGACCAGGACTAGGAGGCTAGAGGGATTAGAAGGGGAGAGGTGGGTGTTAATGCTGGGACCTATGCGTTTCCTAGGGATTCTATCTCAGTAATGTGACTGGCTATTATAGGAAGGATGTTATCAAACTGAAGAGGGTTCAGAATAGATTTACTAGGATGTTGCCAGGAATGGAGGTTTTCAATTGTAAGAAGGGACTGGATTGGCTGGGCATTTCTTCACTGAAGGGTAGGAGGTTGAGGGGTGACCTTACACAGGTTTATAAAATCATGAAGGGTATAGATAATGTGAATCGTAGGTGTCTTTCCCTAGTGTGGGGATTTCAAGACTAGACAGCATATTTTTAAGGCGTGAAGAGAAAGATCCACATAGGGCATGAAGCAGAATTGTTTTACCGAGAGAGTGGTTCATGTGTGGAATGACTTTCCAGAGGATGTGGTGGATGCGGGTATAGTTACAACATTTAAAAGACATTTGGATAAGTCCATGAACAAGAAATATTTGGAAGCATATGGGTCAAGTGCAGGCAAGTGGGATGAGTTTAGTTTAGGCACATGGTCGGCATGGACTGGTTGGACCAAAGGATCAGTTTCTGTGCTGAATAACTCCATGGCTGGGAATAGGATGGTAGCATATGGTATTAAGGGTGAACATGACCAATGCTGTGATAAACTGTGACGCAGTCTTCCTCAACGTTTCTTTAATCAGCACTCATCTTTCCTCCAGCAGGACCATCTTTTATCCTGCATGCACCACCCTGAGGGATCTGCATTAACGCATCAGGATATACTGTTCCACATTTGTTCCACATTTAGCAATGTCTCAGATATTGGGTGAATAGCTGTCAGTCAGCTGTTGATCTAATGACTTACTGTCAGCTGGAACTGTCCATGTCTCTTTCTCCCTGTGTGTTTAAATCTCTCGACGTTAGCTTGTGTCCAATGAGATGTCACCTTCTGGTGAGTGAAACCGCAATCATTTGCAAATTTGCAGACCTCATCGCTGTGCGATTGGGCTCCGTTCCCACTTCTCACCAAGCAAGCTGAAAATCTCTTCCAACTTTGGGATGACAGCTTTCATTGAACTTAATATCGCAGTTTCCAGACCTACAGCAGTTCGTGTGTGGAATCAGAGGGTGTGGTGGATGTGGGGACAGTTATAATGTTTGAAAGACATTTGTATAAATACATGAATCGAAAGGTTAGGAGGGATATGGGCCAAGTGCAGGCAGGTGGGATCAGTTTAGTTTAGGAACATGGTCGGTATGGACTGGTTGGAATAAAGGGTCTATTCCTGTGCTGAATGTATCAGTGATAGCAGGTAGCTGTTTACCAATCTGCAAAATCAATACAAACATGAGTCCAGTTCAGATGGTCTTCAGGAGACCATGGAGACTTGATAATGTGGTTGCTTGATTGATTTTGTGTCTGACCATACGGTCAATTCCGAGGAAGCAATCCTTTTCCCCAAGGAGTTGTTTGGCTTTGAAAATTCCCTGATGGCCATCTCATGCGATATTGACAACGTATTCCCTCAATGGTTGTGCAATGACAATGCGATTGCTGCTAACACAAGAGCAGCTGTGGTTGTAGCAGTGAGCCCATCGCAAATATTGTGAAGACTGCACATTGTGTGAGTAATTTCATTGGTAGACAATTTCCCGATCATGTCCTTCCAGTTTTGTTATTCCATAGCGTTCATGCATTGCTATCATGTCTCATCTTGTTTGTTGCTATTTTGATGGCAGCGGATTTGGCTCTGCATTTCATCTTATACAGTTAAGATATCTAAGCCAATGCACTATTTACCCTTGTATTCTATTAATCATTTTGAATGATGGAACTGTTCTGCTATGTCATTCGTATTAATGGATGTGATCTGCTTGTGGCAAAGCTGTGTTTGCCTCATGGTTTTGGAATGGAAAATTGACAGAGAAATGGTAGCCTTCCTGAAGAGCTGCATTGCAGGTTTGATAACAGGTAGGCAGGATGGGAAATTCTGTCATGGTACAGACTCATTAGATTTAGATTAGATTACTTTACAGTGTGGAAACAAGCCCTTCGGCCCAACAAGTCCACACCGACCCGCCGAAGCACAACCCATACTCCTACATTTACCCCTTACCTAACACTACGGACAATTTAGTATGGCCAATTCACCTGACCTGCACATCTTTGGACTGTGGGAGGAAACCGGAGCAACCCGGGTCTCTGGCGCTGTGAGGCAGCAGTGCTAACCACTGTGCCACCATGCCGCCCACTTTAGGATCAGCAAGAGTCTGCAAACTGATGTTAAACTGTACTTGAGCTGTGAGAGAACAGTGTCTGTGACCATGTCATCTTCGCTCCCTCAAGGGAGATTGAGAAGAGTGTTAGAGGCAATACCCCAGATAATTGCCTGTGTTTTTTCAAGCATAGTCATGAGATGGGGCCCAGAGAGAGTCCAGCTTCAGAAAAGACAGTGAGAAAATTGAAAACTAATTAATGGGCCACCAACAGGAATGAACTTATTTAGCACACAATCAGAACAAGATGGAGGCCTCAAGAGGTCTTAGAAAAAACAACTTGGCACTACAGTGAGTCAACTACTGTCAACTACTTGGAGATCTGTCAATGGATTGACCACTTGGGAAGAACCCTAGCTCATGTAACTTCCCAGAAATCAGTATCGTTGTGATTATGTGCTACTGCTCAGTAGTTGAATAAAGTTGTCTTTAGTGGAACAGTATTCAAGCTTTTGTTCAATGTCGTTGATATTTGCGCCAGCACCTTTAGATCAAATGCTGTTCTGCACCTTTTCCTCATGACAGGTTGGACCGACCGTTAACAAAGGATGTTGTGAAAGATGGTTTTCTGGGATGAGCTTGCCAGGCTGATACCCAACGTGGGGTTTGTGCTCTTGTAGTTTGAATGTCCAATGCTCTATTTGAGCAGATGGCTTGCTGTGAGTATCACTGAACATGATTATGAGTGGTCTATAATTGGTTGTGACTTCAAACTCATTTCCAGACAGGAGAGATTAAAGTGTAAACACCCACTTGTCTTTTTGTTGGTGAACAATGTTGCCATACTTGTGATAATGACTGACTTCCATTCACAATAACTGATGTGTGGCCTGCCTCCTCTCTTCAGAGGAGAGCTGCACCTAACGCAGCCGTGGCTTGTATCCATAATGGGTTGAGTGGTTTTCCTAAGGTTGAAGTGTGTGATCTGCTGAGAACTGGTGGATTACCTGTTTGTGTATTGTAGCCCATTCCGAGGGGTCATGTAATAGCAGGTATGTCATTGGACTCCAGAGTCGCAGTGTAATGTACTGCAAACATGGGTTTGACTCTGCCCCTGGCAGATGGTGTAATTTGATCCCAATGAAAGATCTGGAATTAAAACAAACCTAATGGTGACTATGTAACTCTTGTCAATTGTTGTAAAAACCCATCAAGTTCATTGCTGTCCTTCAGGGAAGGAAATGTGCCATCCTTACTAGGGCTGGCCTGTGTACAACTCCAGACCCACAGCGATGTGGTTGAGTCTGACATGGCAAAGGAAGCCACTCCATTCAAGATTAGGGATAGGCAATAAATTCTGGCCAGCCAGTGACACCCACATACAGTGAATAACATTAAAAAGTGACCACGATATGTTGTGTGCGAGTAGATTGCAGACCTTCTGTTTACTTATTGGATGTACAATACTTACAATGGCTAAGGCTAACCATAGCTCAGATGATATTCTATCACCAGTGAACTCATGACTAAAGAACTTGGTTCAAATGTCAATAAGCAAACTCTTGTTTGCTCAAGGGGAGATTACATTCTCTAAGATATTGTGGACATGCAGATTGGTGTGTCTTGAGGAGAAAGTGAGGACTGCAGATGCTGGAGATCAGAGCTGAAAATCTGTTGCTGGAAAAGCGCAGCAGGTCAGGCAGCATCCAAGGAGCAGGAGAATCGATGTTTCGGGCATAAGCCCTTCTTCAGGTGTGTCTTGAGTTCACTTTCAGTGTGACTTGAGATGAAAATATCATCTCCATATCTAACCTTCAAGTTCTTGAAGTGCAAAAAGCATCATCTGCTGCAATATCTCTGCTGATGAGTTCACGCCAAAGTTGATCCTTTTGTTTCGAGAAGGTTTCAATATATGTAGAGAAGACAGCGAGATACCTCGATCCTTCTGCAAGTTTGACATGATAGTAGTTTGCATTGAGGGTGAGTTTTGTGAATTATTTCACACCATTCTCTACATTATAATTGATTATCAGTGTCCGTTTTGTAAACTGATTTGTTGACTATGTAATAATACAGGTTATAACCTGAGTTCTTCCTTTGATGTTTCTCAGCAACTTGTATGAGTGAGACCCAAAAGGTGTGCTCCTCATCAACTTTCTCAATAACATCAAGGTAAATTCAATGCTAATGTTCCTTCTCTGTCTGTTTCCTGACATGGAACGCTGTTCCTGTTTGTGAGGTGTGACTGACAGTGCAACAGGCTCTACGTGCAACTGCCATGTAACACCTCTCCATTTACCAAAACCAATGCAGCAGTCACCACACTCTACAAGAGTGCTGTTGATAAGAGACTACAATCCTGCACTGTTGCTGTGTGGAAACTGAGACAACATAGAAGGCAGCCTGCACTTTAGTGTCATTAGAGACTGGCATATCAAAGGTCCTGAGATGTTTCTCTGCTTTGTTATGGTTTTAAGAGAAAAGGTTGGTAGTCCCTTGGCTTGTGGGGAACGGTACAATCCTGAAATTTGTTAACCTCCTATGATGTTGACAATTGTTCCTGTATTAGTGACAGTATCCACCCTGAGCAGCCAATGGCCACTGCCATGTGTAGTATGTTGCTGAGTTCAAAAGAGCACTCAAACTATTTTGCGAGTCATCCCTCCACTATGGTTCAATTTTCTCACCCTTTTTGCTGAAGTACACATACGTAGCACTCTGTTGGCACTGGCCTTTGTCGCGATATTTTACTGATCAGAGAGAAACACAGGTAAGGAAGGTGAGTTTTCCACAGGCTTTAGCCTGCTCCTTGAGAATAGGACACTCTGAGTGCTGTAGGTAAGTACCACCACAGAGGAAACATTGTCTGAACAGGTTGTGATTCTGTTGGTGTGACTGCCTTTATTACTGGGGCTTCCTGGTGCATGAGCAATGGATATTGGTCACAGTTAAATTTGGAATGTAGTTTTTAACAGACTAAACATCAATGGTTCTGGATTCAGAGAGTGATAATAGCTTTGGATGCCAAATTGGTTCAAAGATAGGAGACAAAAGGGTGATGGTGGAGGGATGCTTTTCAGACTGGAAGCCTGTGACCAGCGGTGTGCCACAAGGATCATGCTGGATCCACTGTTTTTCATAATTTATATAAGTGATTTTGATGTGAGCAAATGAGGTACAGTTAGTAAGTTTGCAGATGACACCAAAATTGGACGTGCAGTGGACAGCAAAGGTGGTTATCTCAGATTAGAACGGGATGTTGATCAGATGGGCCAATGGGCCGAAGAGTGACAGACGGAGTTTAATTTAGATAAATGTGAGTTAGGCAGTTCAGGGCAGGACTAATACACGTAATGGTAAGGTCCTGGGGAATGTTGCCACACAAAGAGACCTTGAAATGCAGGTTCACAGCTCCTTGAAAGTAGAGTCTCAAGTAGATAGGATAGTGAATAAGGCATTTGGTATGCTTTCCTTTATTGGTCAGTGCATTGAGTACAGGAGTTGGGAGGTCATGTTGCGAATGTACAGGACATTGGTTAGGCCACTTTTGGAATATTGTGTGAAATTCTGATCTCCCTGCTATTGGAAGGATGCTGTGAAACTTGAAAGGGTTCAGAAAAAATTTACAAAGATGTCACTGGAGTTGGACAGTTTGAACTATAAGGAGAGCTTGAACAGACTGGGGCTGCTTTCCTTGGAGCGTTGGAGACTGAGGGGTGACCTTATAGAGGTTAAAAAAATCATGAGGGACATGGATAGGGTGAATAGTTCCCTTTCCATCCCCAGACTGTAATCTAAACCATCTTTTTCCTGTACCTGAGGTGTGACTACCTCCCTGTAACTCCACTCTATTACCCCATTGCCTCCCAAATGATCCGAAGTTCATCCAATTCCAGCTCCATTCCCTAAAGCAGTTTTCAAGGAGCTGGAGTTGGGTACACTTCCCACAGATGCAGTCAGCAGGGACACGAGTGATGACCCTTACCTCCCACATTCTGTAGGAGGAATATTCAACTGCCCTAACCTCCATTCCCACTGTTCCAAATTCCCAAAGAGCCCATTGAAAAAAAAAACCCCGCAACCTTACCAGTCTGGCACACAGAACCTTTTCTTTTGGTTAGAGGAGGAGGTGGGTGGGTGGGAGACACTTTAAGTAGTGTTTTGGATAAAGCCCAAATATATTACCTCACTTATTCAGCTGTCCCATGTCCGCTCCTGCTCAGCGTGCGCTCTGCCTATACACGAGGTAAGTTTTTAAAGAATTACCTGACCTGCCCCCTGGTCCTTGCTCTCACTGCTCCTGGTCCTTGCTCTCACTGCTCCTGGTCCTGCTGCCGCTGAAACTGGAGGCCGCTGACTCTCAAGGTAAAGAAAGGATACCCTTTTGATACTCAATGCACTAACTGAACTGAAACATTCCAGCTCAAATTTCAATCAGCGAGGACAGATAAGGAAGTTTTACACATTCCAACTGATAACAGAGCAAAAAGCAATGAAGTAGAAGCCCAGTCATACTAGATTAATAAATGCGTGTGATAGGATCAGTGAAGTAAATGACACGAGCTGGCAATGACCATGAATGTCAAACTGATGACTCCTTTGAATGTTCGAGGTGAGATAATTGAATCAAACTCAATGAGTTTGAGCTTTCACCAGTCAACCAGTTGACAAAACCTCGAAAATGTCAATCTAAGCGTACAGACTGATAAACATGCGGGCACAAAGACAGATTTTACTGCATTTTTCTGCTTCTGATTCTCATTGTTACGTTTCCATTTGCTTTTTCTGCAATTTCGTTTCTGCCATGTAGTCCTCTTGGAATCCTGTGTTTCATGAAAAAAATAGCAAAACTTCAATGAGTTGACATTTTAGCTTCATTCTTTGATTGAGCGTTGAGACCAATAAACTTAGTCCCCAGAGAGCCAGTTGGTAAGAATGTGAGGACAAGTTGTTTTCAGAATGCAGCAATTGTTAATGAACTGGATGTCACTGCCAACAGCTCAAACAAACACTGATTTTAAAAAGGAAGTGGATTTGGCGCTTGGGACTGAATCAGTAGCTTTAGGGATGGATTCAATGGGCCAAATGGCCTCCTTTTGAGAGTCATCATTGTAATACTCGAAAACCTCCTCATCCAACGATCACAGTTTCGGTTCTGTGCCTATTTAGAGTGATTTAAGTGAATCGCCAGTTATCCCAATTACCAGAATGCAATTATTACAATTAAAAAATGACAAAAATACAGTGGATGCTGGAAATCTGAAATACAAACAGAAAACTCTGGAAATACTCAGTCGATTTTTCAGCACCTGGAGAATTTTGCTTTTGATTCGTGGGAAATGAGAGTTGCTGGCTGGGCCAGCATTTATTGCCTGTCCCTAGCTGCCCTTGAGAAGGTGATGGTGAACTGCCTTATTAAATCCCTGAAGTCCATCTGCTGTCATTAGGAAGTGAATTCCTTGACTCAATGACACTGAAGGAACAATGATACAATTCCAAGTCAGGGCAGTGAGTGGTTTAGAGGGAATTTGCAGACGGTGGTGTTCTCATGCATCTGTTGCCCTTGTCCTTCTAGATGGAAGTGGCTGTGGGTTTGGAAGGTGCTGTCTGAGGAGCCTTGGTGAATTTCTGCAGTGCATTTGATACATAGTACACACTGCTGTTACTGAGCATTGTGGTGGAGGGAGTTGATGTTTGTGGATGTGGTGCCAATCACGTGGTCTGCTTTGGCCTGGATAGTGTCAAGCTTCTTAGGTGTTGTTGAAGCTGCACCCATCCAGGGCAAGTGAGGAGTATTCCATCACACTCCTGACTTGTGCCTTGTAGATGGTGGACAGGTTTTGGTGAGTCAGGAGGTGAGTTACTGCAGGATTCCTAGCCTCTGACCTGCTCTTGGATCCATTGTATTTAAATAGGTGGGAGAAAGTGAGGACTGCAGATGCTGGAGATCCGAGTTGAAATGTGTGGTGCTGGAAAAGCACACCGGGTCAGGCATCAACTGAGGAGCAGGAGAATCGACGTTTCGAGCATGAGTGCTTCATCAGGAATGTGGGTGAGTAGCCAAAGGGGGCTGAGAGATAAATGACAGGGTGGGACTGTGGGGGGAAGGTAGCTGAAAGTGCGATAGGTGGATGACTGTGGGGTGGATGTGATAGGTCGGAGAGGAGGGTAGAGTGGATAGGTGGGAAGGAAGATGGGCAGGTAGGACAGGTCAAGAGGCTGGTGCAGAGTTGGAAGGGTGGATCTGGGATAGGGTGGGGGAAGGGGAAATGGGGAAACTGGTGAAATCCACATTGATGCCATGTGGTTGAGGGGTCCCAATGCAGAAGATGAGGCGTTCTTCCTCCAGGCATCAAGTGGATAGAGTTTGGCAGTGGAGGAAGCCTAGGACCTGCATGTCCTTGGCAGAGTGGGAGGGGGAGTTAAAGTGTTCGAGCACAGGGCCGAACATCTCTGAGACACACGAACTAAACAACTCCACTGCCCTGTGGTTGAACGTTTTAACTCCCCCTCCCACTCCGCCAAGGACATGCAACTCCTGGGCCTCCTGCACTGTCAAACTCTAGCCACCTGACGCCTGGAGGAAGAACGCCTCATCTTCCGCGTTGGGACCCTCCAACCACAAATCAAGTGTTAATTATACTGACGAAGGATCACAGACATAAATGGTAATTCTCTCTGTCTTATCATTGAACATTAACTGAACTGGTCCAGCTATTTAAATCGTGTGGTGCTGGACCAATCCTCATTTCCCCTCCCCCCCACCTGATCCCAGATCCAACCTTCTAACTCGGCACCGCCCTCATGACCTGTCCTACCTGTCCATCTTCCTTCCCACATATCTGCTCCACCCTCCCCTCCTACTTCCTGATGAAGAGTTTATGCTCGAAATGTCGACTCTCCTGCTCCTCAGTTGTTGCCTGACCCGGTGTGCTTTTCCAGCACCACACTATTTAAATAGCTGGACCAGTTCAGTTACTGTTCAATGATAAGACAGAGAGAATTACCATTTATGTCTGTGATCCTTCGTCAGTATAATTAACACTTGATTTGTGGATCTTCCCATTTGCCATTCAGCATTGTCCAATTTATCATAGCATTGATTGAAGATTCATGTAGAAGCAGCTGCTTTTATTTAACCCTATTAATCATTTATAGTCGGTAATGCTTCAGCTTTTGTGATGTCAAAATGTTGATTGGCTCATAGTCATCTGTCCCTCAAGTAGCAGCTCTGAGTCAAGAAATCACGGAATCAAGCTCTCCCTTTGATATTTGATATTAAATGTATGGCTGATTCCCCCTCCCCACATGCAGTATTGAGGGAGAGTTGCAACCATTGAAGTTGCCTCCATCTAGATAAGACGTTCACCTGAAATCGTGTCTGCCCCCAGTTAGACGTAAGAGATCCCACGGCATCATTTCACTGAAGACAAGGAGAAATAAATCTGTCTCCTGGTGAATACATATCTCACAAGCAACATGGCACATGATTGTTTATGGCAACTTGCGAGTGTATGAATTGGCTGCCATGTTCCTTACTTTCTGACAGTGATGACACTTCAAGTATCAAATTGGCTGTAATGTGCTTCAGAATGTCCTATAGTTGTGAAAGGTGCTATATAAATGAATTTTTTTTATAAAGTGGAGTACACATAATTGGTCACTCCATGACAGAGAGCAGACCATGCTGCTGAGCCCAGAAATTGGTAATGTTGGTTAGACTAGATTCCCTACAGTGTGGAAACAGGCCCTTTGGCCCAACAAGTCCACACTGACCCTCCCAGACCCATTCCCCTACCTTATATTTACCCCTAACTAATGCACCTAACAACATGGGCAATTTAGCATGGCCAATTCACCTGACCTGCACATCTTTGGAGTGTGGGAGGAAATCGGAGCACCCAGAAGAAACCTACGCTGAATACAGGAAGAATGTGCAAACTCCACACAGCCTGGAATCGAACCAGGTCCCTGGTGCTGTGAGGCAGCAGTGCTAACCACTGAGCCCCAATTAAGGCAAGGGGCTAGTTCACTTTGTAACAGAACAATGAGGAAACTTAGTGAGGTACTCCGCAAGGTGGAGTGGTTGGACAGCGTGAATCAGGAAAATAAAATATAGCTCTTCTGATGGTGGAATCGAGGAAGTCATCAATTTCAAATCATCACTGAGAGGGAGAGATTTGCAGCTCTCTGTTATGCTGAACTTCATTTTAGTATGGCCTGGTTTGTCAGTGGGATTACTTCAGGCAGAGAACATTACTTCTTTTGTCACAAAGTTCAACTTTTGTCACTCACCCATTGTACTCTATGCTACTTTCTCCCCACCCCCACCCTCCTCTAGCTTATCTCTCCACGCTTCAGGCTCTCTGCTTTTATTCCTGATGAAGGGCTTTTGCCCAAAACGTCAATTTCGAAGCTCCTTGGATGCTGCCTGAACTGCTGTGCTCTTCCAGCACCACTAATCCAGAATCTGGTTTCCAGCATCTGCAGTCATTGTTTTTACCTCTTTTTGAAAATAGTTTATAGACTGACTGGCTAGCAAATGTGGTTCCCTTGTTCAAGAAGGGGAGTAGGGACAACCCTAGTAACTATAGGCCGGTGAGTCTCACTTCTGTTGTGGGCAAAATCTTAGAGAGAATTGTAAGGGATAGGATTTATGAACATCTGGATAGGAATAATGTGATCAAGGATAGTCAGCATAGTTTTGTGAAGGGCAGGTCGTGCCTCACAAACATTATTGAATTCTTTGAGAAGGTGACGAAGGAGGT
>NC_057731.1:3262027-3281179 GCF_004010195.1 Chiloscyllium plagiosum | reverse complement strand
GCCTCATCTGGAGTATTGTGTGCAGTTTTGGTCGCCATACTATAGGAAGGATGTGGTGGCACTGGAACGGGTGCAGAGGAGGTTTACCAGGATGTTGCCTGGTATGGTAGAAAGATCGTATGAGGAAAGGCTGAGGCACTTGGGGTTGTTTTCATTGGAGAAAAGAAGGTTTAGGGGTGACTTGATAGAGGTGTATAAGATGATTAGGGGTTTAGATAGGGTTGACCGTGAGAACCTTTTTGCATGTATGGAGTCAGCTATTACGAGGGGGCATAGCTTTAAATTAAGGGGTGGTAGGTATAGGACAGATGTTAGGGGTAGGTTCTTTACTCAGCGAGTCGTGAGTTCATGGAATGCCCTGCCAGTAGCAGTGGTGGACTCTCCCTCATTATGGGCATTTATGCGGGCATTGGATAGGCATATGGAGGATGGTGGGCTAGTGTAGGTTAGGTGGGCTTGGATCGGCGCAACATCGAGGGCCAAAGGGCCTTTACTGCGATGTATTCTTCTATGTTCTATGTTCTGTGAATGGCATCATCTGAGTAATTTGAAATCCTGTTGAAAAAAGTCCTGATGAACCCTGGCTGTAGATAGGGCTTTAAACTAAATACTGTAGTGGGTGAGGTGGGCTCAGTTGCATGGAAAATTGTAAAATCAAAGGTAAAGAAGCAGGTAGGATTGGTGTTGGTGATAGGGCTGATTGTTACCAGAAAATAAGAGGAAGGGACAGAATGTGTGAATGTCATATTGTACCAAGAAACCATAAAAGTGTAGGGAGACTCAATAATAGAACAAACTTAAAGGCTTTACATCTTAATGATCAAAGCACTCAGAATAAGGCAAATGAATTGATCGAGCTAAATCGAAGACTTTGAACTAGTTAAAAGGGGAGGGCTCAGGAGAGATTATTAAAGTTTCCAGGACAAGTAATAAGACAGGAAGTGTGGAAAGTGTCAGGAAACTAACTTCAAGCACAGCAGATAAGGGGACAGCTATGAGAAGGGGGGCAGACAATGCAGGACTGAAGATGTTGTACATAAATGTGCACAGTATGCAAAGCATGGTAAAGGTGCTTATCGCGCAGATTGAAATTGTCAGGTGTGACATTGTGGGTATCATAGAGATGTGTCTGTAAGAAGATCAGGGCCGAGAACTAAATATCCAAGGATCCACATCCTAGCAAAAGGACAAGCAGATGGGCAGAAGGGTTGTGGTTGTCTTGTTCAGAAGAAATTAAATTAAATCAATAGCAACAAGTGATATAGAGTGGGAAGGTGCAGAGTCTATTTTGGTAGAGTTGAGGAACTACAAAGGGAAGTTGTGTCTAAGCCCCCTATCAGGATGTGGGAAAGAAATTAAATTGGGAGATAGAAAAAGCATGTACGAAAGGCACTTTCATAACAAATACAGCGGACTTCAATATGTGGGTGGACTGGGAAAATCAGGTTGGTGATGGATCCCAAGCAAAGGAATTTGCAGAATGTCTGCAAAATATATTTTGGAGCTGGTTTTAGTAGAGCCCATGAGGGAACAGGCAATTCTGGATTTGGAGAGGTGGAATGAGGTAGACTTGATTAGGGAGCTTAAGATCAAGGAACTCTAGGGAGCAATGACCATCATGTGACAGAATTCACCCTGCAGTTTGAGAAGGAGAAGCTGGAATGACAAGAAACATTAAATGAAAGTCACTACAAAGACATGAAGGAGGAGCTGGCCTGGAAGGGAAGGGGAGCCTAGCAGGGAAAATGGTGGAGCAGCAAGGCTGGAGTTTCTGGAGGTAATTCAGGAGACCCCGCAGAAATTCATCCCAAGGAAGAGGAACCATACTAAGGGGAGGATGAGGCAGCCATGTTTGACAAGGGACATCAGGGACAGCAGAAAAGCAAAAGAAAAAACAAGATGCTAAAGATTTGTGGGAAGCCAAAGGATTGGGAGATCTTTTAAACTAACAGAGTCTAACTAAAAAAGCAATAAAGGAGGGAGAAGATGAAATATCAGAGTAAGCTACCTAGTAATAAAAAGAAGATTGTGGGAGTTTTTTTTGATATATGAAAGGTAAGAGAGAGGCAAGAGTGGATATTGGACCACTGGTCAATGAGGTTGGAGAAGTAGTAATGGGGAACAAAGAAATGGCAGAGGTTCATTGGTAGACTAGGCACTTTGCATAGTTTTCACAGTGGAAACAGTATATCAGAATTTCAAGAGTTTGGGGGCAGAGATGAGTGTAATGGCCATCACTGAAGAGAAGTTGCTGGGGAAGCTGAAAGGTCTGACGGTGGATAAATCACCTGGACCAGATGGACTACACACTAGAATTCTGAAGTAGATACCTGAGGAGATTGTAGGAGTATTGGTGGTGATCTTTTGGGAATCACTGGAGTCAGGGAGGATTCCAGAGGGCTGGAAAATGGTTAATGTAACACCCCTATTTAAGAGGGGAGGGAGGCAGAAGCCAGGAACTATAGGCTGATCAGCTTGGCCTTGGTCCTTGGTCGGATTTTAGAGTCCATGAATAAGAATGAGATTGTGGAGTGCTTGCAAGTGCACGATAAAATAGGGCTGAGTTAGCATGGCTTCATCAAAGGGAGGTCAAGCCTGACAACCCTGCTTGAAGTCTTTGAGAAGGTAATGAGAAAATTAGACAAAGGAGAGTCAGTGGGTGTGCTCGATCTGACAAGATGGTGATATAGGAGGCTGTTCAATAAGATAAGTGCCCATAGTATCAGAGGCAGGGTGCTAGCATGGAAAGAGGATTGGCTGATTGGCAGAAGGCAGAGACAGGGGATAAAAGGTATTTTTCAGGATAGCAGCCAATGACTCGTGGAGTTCCACAGGGGTCAGTGTTGGGGCCACAAGTGTTTACATTATGCATTAATGATCTGGATGATGGACCTGAGGGCATCGTTGCTACACTTGCAGATGATACAAAGATAGATGGACACAGGTAGTGTTCAGGAAGTTGACCGGAGGCTGCAGAAGGATTTGAACGAGCTAGGAGAATGGGTAAAGAAGTGGCAGATTTGGAAAAGTGTGAGGTAATGCACTTTGGTAGGAAGAATGATTACTGTTGCATCAAGTTGGCATGATTTAGAAATTAACACACTTGTGGAACTTCAGCAAGAAATTCTTAAATTGTATAATTTTAATTTTTACTCAACTACAATGTGTCATCCAGAGCTCACTAAAGGTCTTCAATAAATGCAAGGCTTTCCTTTCATTTCTGATCGGTTCACTTACTGAAAAATAAATAATTACTCAAAGTGGTCATTGGTGGAAATGTGGAGAAAGTGAGGACTGCAGATGCTGGAGATCAGAGCTGAAAAATGTGTTGCTGGAAAAGCGCAGCAGGTCAGGCAGCATCCAAGGAGCAGGAGAATCGATGTTTCGGGCATAAGCCCTTTTTCCATCGGTGGAAATGTGTTTCAATAAGACATTAACATGTACAGTATATAGGTGGTTCACAGCGCCAGGGTCCTGGGTTCATCCTCAGGTGACTGTCAGTGTGGACTCTCCCAATGTCTGGATTGGTTTCCACCCACAGTCGAAAGACGTGCAGGTTAGGTGGATTATCCATAGGCAATGCAGGGTTACTAGGTTAAGGTAGGGGGTGGGATGTTCTTTGGAGGGGTAGTATGGTTTTGATGGGCTGAAAGGTCTGCTTCCACACTGTAGGGATTCTAAAAGTAGATTAGCACATCGCATATTTGTCTTTGTGATCTCTCGATTAACTTTACCCCTTTCCTTATTCTCTCACATAATTTCAAAGATGGTTTGATTACTTTACACTGTGGAAACAGGCCCTTCGGCCCAACAAGTCCACACCGACCCGCCGAAGCGCAAACCAACCATACCCCTACATTTGTTAGCAATCTATTTTTACAAGCTATTTTTCCTCACAGGCACATCTTTCTTCATTCTTTCACAGTGTGAGGTTTACATTGTAAAACTCTGCCTCAAATTGACAAAGCCTGACAAAATCCCATTTAATTCAGAAGAAAGCTTTTTAAATGGACTTAGCACAGTTCCATTTTAAACTGCAGTGTTCTAGCCATTAGAATGGACCCCACTTACAGGAATTCTTCCAACACTGAGGTTTACATGTCTCTGTAAGATTAGTAGGAGCTTTGTGTCCAAAGTTAATCAGTGCTGAGCCAAGCAATATCAGTTTGTCTCATTTGATTCGCTTTATTACTGTCTCGTGTACTGAGGTACAGTTAAAAGTGTGGTCTTACATGTTTTACAGGCAGATTGTACAACACAAGTGCATCTGGGTAGCAGAGTGCAGGGTACAATGTTGCAGCTGCTCGGAAGGTGCAGAGAAAGATCAACGCTAACAGTTGAAAGGACTGTTCAAAAGTCTGATAACAGTGGGGAAGAAGCTATTCTTGAATCTGTTCGTACGTGCATATAAACTTTTACATCTTCTGCCCGATGGAAGACAGTATTGTGCTGGGGGACCTGACCTGGGTGCCGTGTATAATATTCCCAGACAATGTCTCTCCTTGACTTCCACGAGCACTGAAGAACCCAGTGCAAATATAGCTGAGATGTTTGAGTGCTCACAATGTCGTGACAGAGTGAAGGGGTTTGGGAAAGACAGTCTCTGACTCCGTGTAGTATATTCGTAGAATCCCTACAGTGTGGAAGCGGGCCATTCAGCCCATCGAGTCCACACCAAAGATCCTCCCACCGAGACCCGCCCCCGCAACCCTGCATTACTTATGGCTAATCCATCAAGTCTTCGCATCCCTGGACGCTACAGGTGATTTAGCATGGTCAATCCACCTAACCTGCACATCTTTGGACTGTGTGAGGAAACCCACGCAGAAGAATGTGCAAATGCCACACAGGCAGTCACCCAAGGCTGGAGTTGAATCTGGCTCCCTGGTGCTGTGAGATAACAGTGCTAACCACTGGCCCATTGTGCCACCCTTGGTTCTGCTCTTGGTATTTGTGAGTTTGGATAGCAATGTTTCAAAGGATTGAGAAGTCTGAAGCACTAACTAGTCGGCAGAACCTAAGGCCCAGAGCTTGAAGGAGATTTTGTTTTCCAAAGAGGTAACAAAAGTGCTCAATCAGGGTCACATTGTTGGTTTGGCGTATACGGACTTCCAGAAAGCATTTGATACAGAACCACACAACAGCCTTGAGAGGAAAGTTACATTAGATTAGATTAGATTAGATTAGATTAGATTACTTACAGTGTGGAAACAGGCCCTTCGGCCCAACAAGTCCACACCGACCCGCCGAAGCGCAACCCACCCATACCCCTACATTTACCCCTTTAACATAACACTATGGGCAATTTAGCATGGCCAATTCACCTGACCCGCACATCTTTGTGACTGTGGGAGGAAACCGGAGAACCCGGAGGAAACCCACGCAGACACAGGGAGAATGTGCAAACTCCACACAGTCAGTCGCCCGAGGCGGGAATTAAACCCGGGTCTCTGGCGCTGTGAGGCAGCAGTGCTAACCACTGTGCCACCGTGCCACCCACTAACAGATCATAGATTAAAAGGAACAGTGACAACATAGATTCAAAACTGGCTGATTGATAGGAAACATAAATATTATTTGGACTGGGAGGAGCTTGCAGGGGAGTTCCGTCAGAGTCTGTATTGGATCCCTTGTTTTTCCTGATATGAAATAATAATCTCGGTGTGTTGGAGCCAATTCGTGGGCGGCACAGTGGCACAGTGGTTAGCACTGCTGCCTCACAGCGCCAGAGACCCGGGTTCAATTCCCGCCTCAGGCGACTGACTGTGTGGAGTTTGCACATTCTTCCCGTGTCTGCGTGGGTTTCCTCCGGGTGCTCCGGTTTCCTCCCACAGTCCAAAGATGTGCAGGTCAGGTGAATTGGCCATGCTAAATTGCCCATAGTGTTAGGTAAGGGGTAAAGGTAGGGGTATGGGTGGGTTGCGCTTCGGCGGGGCAGTGTGGACTTGTTGGGCCGAAGGGCCTGTTTCCACACTGTAAGTAATCTAATCTAATCAAAGTAATCTAATCTAATCTAATCAATTTGAATGCTTTCAGATGGGCGGCACGGTGGCCCAGTGGTTAGCACTGCTGCCTCACAGCGCCTGTAGACCCGGGTTCAATTCCCGACTCAGGCGACTGACTGTGTGGAGTTTGCACATTCTCCCCGTGTCCGCGTGGGTTTCCTTGTGGACTTGTTGGGCCGAAGGGCCTGTTTCCACACTGTAAGTAATCTAATCTAATCTAAAGATGACACAAAACTTAAGAGGAATTGTACTCTGAAAAGGACAGTGTGGAACTCAAAAGGGTGTTGAGAAGTCGGCCGAGTGGGCAGGGAGTTGGCAGATGAAGTTTAACGCAGAGAAGTATGAGGTTGTGCACTTTTATAGAAAGATTACTGTAAGACAATATAAAATAGGGTTCAATTTGAAAAGGAACAGAGATACCAACACGTCAATGTGCACAATTCATTGAAGGTGGTGGGACAGAGGGAGAGAGCAGTTAATAAAGCATACAGTTTTACTAATGGGACAGAGAGTACAAGAGCATTGAAGTTGTACAAAGCACTTGTTAGACCTCAGCTGGAGTATTGTGTACAATTTTGGGTGCCACATTACTGGAAGAATGTGAATGCACTGGAGAGAGTGCAGGAGCGATTTACAAGAATGGTCCAGGGATGAGAAACTTAAGTGATGAAGATATTTTGAAGAAGTTGGAACTGTTCTGATTGGAGAGAAGAAGGCTGAGAGGAGATGCGATGGAGGTTTTCAAAATCATGAACAGGTTGGGGATACATAGCGGGCAACGGTTCCCACTTCTAAAAGGGACAAGAACGAGAGCACATAGATTTAAAATGGTGCTCGAAAGAAGCAAGATGATCAAACATTTATTCACATAGCAGGAACTTAGGGTTTAGAATGTATTTCCTGGAAATGGGTGGAGGCAGGTTCAATTGAGGCATTCCAGAGGAGATTGGACGATTATTTAGATAAACATGAAGTACGTTGGTATGGTATAAAGCAGGAGATTGGTACTGGGTAATGATGTTCTTCTGAAAAGCAGGCATGACACCATAACATAACTCCAGCATCTGCAGGACCCACTTCCACCTACCACAACACAACTGTTATTTTCCAGTCAGCCTGGTCAGGGGTGTTATTACACATCTTTGGAGCAGGTCAGATTTGATCCATTGAGCCAGAAGGAACCCTGGGCTGTATTGTCATTGTGCAATGATTTAGAATAGTTTTGCCTTCCAATTGATTCATTGAATTTAAATCTCAGCAGCTGTCGCTAGGATATTTTGGCCCATCAATGTGTTAGTCCTTGGGCTGCTGAATTCTCAGTTCAGGGGAGAATCTACTATACCATCATGAACTGTCTTATAGCTGTCTCTGCCTCATTATTGGACAGGTACTGCATACCTAACAAGCATTGCACCATTTCCAGTTTAACAGCGCTCAAAGACTGCCTCTGGTAAGCCAGCACTAATAGGATTTCCCATTCCTTTTGCCTAACAGAAAGCAAAACATGTTCTAAACAGCCATCCCACTAATGGGTCTATTCCTACATTTTTTTTCACAATCCTAAAGACAAATGACTCGTTTAAAATTTTTTAAAAAATGTATGTTGTGAAAGGAGCTGTGTCTGAATTGGGAGCTGTGAAAGTAACTAAGCGGTTTCTCTGTTTGATGCTGAGAGGGCTGTTCACTTTGTGATTGATGGTGGAAGCTTTTCCTATCAGTAATTAGACATTTGACTGAAGCAGAGTTATCAGTTGAAGAAACAGGGATTATATCAAATCTTCCAAACCTAGAAGAACAAGGACAGCAGATACATGCGAATGCTTTTATCACTTGCAAGTTCCCTTCCAAGCCATTCACCATCCTGATTTGGAAATGTATCAAAGTTCCTTCACTATCAGAATCCTGGATCTCTCGCTCTAACAGCATAATGGGTAAACCCACACTAAATGGACTGCAGCATTTCAGGATGGCAGCTCTCCACTACCTTCATCAGGGCACCTAGGAACGGGTAATAAATGTTGGCCCAGATAGCAATGACCCCAAACCCAATGAAAATAAATAACATTGGCTAAACTGGGCTATATGTACATGAAACAGATACAATACTTACAAACATCCACTATATTTCACATTGTATCAAATGTAAACAACAATACAATCACCCCAACACTAAAGACAATGTACCAAGGGGAAGCGATGGCCTAGTGGTATTATTGCTGGACTGTTAATCCAGAGACCCAGATACATCCTGGGGACCCGGGTTTGCATCCCATCATGGCAGAGGGTGGAATTTGAATTCAATAACTGATTAGGAATTAGGAGTCTAGTGATGTTTGTGAGTCCATTGTCAATTGTTGGAAAAACCCACCTGGTTCATTAACTTTCTTTAAGGAAGGAAACTGCCATCCTTATCTGGTCCGGCCTATACGTGACTCCAGACCCACAGCAATGTGGTTGACTCTGGAGAATTAGGGATGGGCAATAAATGTTGGCCCAGCCAGCAACACACTCATCCCATGACCGAATAAAAGAAACCTGTTTGTATGCATTGGTTGAACACCCTATCGCCTATTTAATAATAATGCCTTTCGATGCTGATAGCAGTGTTGTTGAGATATACCTGTTTCATTTCCTGAGGGACTTGAAACTGTTGTAAGCTTATTAAATGTCCTGTTGTACAGTGAAAATTATTGTCTAAAGTGGGAGAGAAGACAAAATGGGTGAGCACAGTGGATTAAAAACAAGACTTTCATCTCTCAAAATTGGATTTAATGGTATACCTGTGGCTTAGTGGCAATGTCCTCAAGAGACACGAGCACAAAACCTAAGCTAATGTTTCACTGCAGTGCTGAGAGGGTGCCACACTGTTGCAGAGTGATATATTCATCCAGCACGGAAACAGACCCTTCCGTCCAGCCAGTCCATGCTGACCATCATCCCAAACTAAACTCATTCCACCTGCCTGTGCTTGGCCCGTATCTCTCCAAATATTTTGTAGTCATGTACTTATCTAAATATCTTTTAAACATTGTAACTGTGCCTGCATCCACCACTGCCTCTGCAAGTTCTTTCTATGCATGAATTATTCTCTATGTAAAAGAGTTGCCCCTCATGTCTTTCTCCTCTCACCTTAAAAATATGTCCCCTAGTCTTGAAATCCCCAAACCGAGGATAAAAACATGAGCCACTTTCAATACCCCCCATGATTTTATAAACCTCCATAAGCTCATCCCGCAGCCTCCTACACTCCAGTGAAAGAAGTCCCAGCCTATCCAGCTTCTCCTCATAACTCACACCCTCCATTCCCAGCAACATCCTGGCAAATCTTTTCTGAACCCTCCCCAGCTTAATTATCTTTCGGTGGTAATAATAATAACAATAACAATAATAAAAAAACAATAGAGAGATTATGTTTTGGGTGAGGCATTAAACAGAAGCTTAGAGACATTAAATCAGACATATGTTTTCATAAGTTGATGTTAAACACCTTTGGCACTAAACATTGGTGCTCTTCCTGGTGTAATGGCCAAAATGTGTGCCTAAACCATCACCATTAAAGCTGATTATCTGGTTATCATCATCAAGGCTGTTGTATCAAATCAAATCTTGCTGCTTGGTTAAGACTATTCCTCAAAGTTACTAATTAAAGATGTTTACAGTAATTAGTTAAAACACAGATGAATTCATATACTACATCAAAGAGTTCATTTTAGAGGCACATTATTGACTCCAAAGTACCTTGTGTGGTCTGTGATTCTGATTGAAACTGTATAATCATAAACCGTTCTCAGATCAGTCCTGACTATAACAGCTTGATATGAAATGTATTTGGGGTACCGGTTACTAGCTTAGGTTACTGCAGGATTAGAGATCTTTGATTTCTTGCTTTAAATATTTATTTTGTTTGTTCTACTAAGTGATTAACTATAATTTCAGGTGTTTAAATGTATTGTATGAACCGTTCTGAATGGGATTTCCTTTTCCCTACAATAAAGGGTGTAACAGATTCTTAAAACATCACTTTATTTCAACGGGACATGGCTCCTGAGATTTAACCATGATGGCCTTGGGGTGGGTTTGCATGATTAGCCAGGGTGGTGTGGTGGTGATCATGTTGGCATTTTGCAGTAGTGTGAGTTGGCACCTCATTGAAATAGGTGCAGGGGCTATGGAGTTGAATAAGTAGTGATGAGTTGTCATTTATAGTTATAAGGGCCATGAGTGTGGGTGATGAGGTATGGGTAGGATTGGAGAGTGGTATGAGAATTAAGAGCTAAAGGATTATTTCCTTTCTTGAAGAACATTAGTTTAAATGTTATAATGATAGTGTGTGGACCATTTTAGAACTGGCTTTATATTTTATGTAGTTCTCCACCATGTAATTTGGTTTCCATACTATAAAATTATTTCAAAGCACTGGAGGAAGTGCAATTATGGAGGTGCAGAATTTGAAAGATCACAGCTATCAGAAGACATGGAACATTTTAGGCTTGTTTTACTTTTAGAAAAGAGAAGACTTGAAGGAGATCTGATGGAAGTTCGGATTATGAATGAAATTGACAGGGTAGTACATTTCAACATGTCGAGGGTCATGGAGACAAGTCAGTTACTGTCGAATCTGAGAAGGAAATACTGAGATTTTTAAATTTTGATCACAGCGAATAGCTTTGATGCTATCATAAATAAATTTGATGAATGCACGAGCAAGAAGGCGATAGAAACAATTTGCTGAAAGGCTAGGATGAAGAAGATGGAAGAGGAGGAGATTTGCAAGGATTATGCACAGCATCAAGATGGGTTGTGCTGAATGGCTAGTCCGATACATTGTAAGATTACACTCATAATATTTGGGATTATTTTTGAGTTATATCCACCTGGATTCTTCACCCTGGACTTGGCACATAACTTCAGAGAACACTTTAGATTGTGCGTCTGTGAACTGAGAGAGTCAACTGTCTTTGTGCATAACTACAGCTTGTTAAAATTACATAGTTCCTCATGATAGGATTGCATTTAATCAATGAATCTTCTTTTGCATCTGCAATATCAGCTTCCGGGGCAGTATTCGTCCTTCAATCAGCTGTTAGGACCAGACCAGGCATATCCACAGAATGATCCATGAGCTGTGAGCTTTCATAGCTCATTTAATATCCTTTTAGTTTTCTTCGAGTATTCCAAAATATTAAAAAAACAGCAGCATAGATTTAGTCTTCAATGAGATTTAGTCTTCAATTGCTCAAAAATACTAAGTTTAAAAAGTCAGCAGTTGCTAGCTTAAATGCAAATGTAATCATCAGATCAGACAGTGCAGAAGAAGATCTTTAGCTCATTGAGTCTAGATTATTAATAAATATGCTGCTACCATTACTAGTCTCACTATCCTTTGAATGTTATGACGTTTCAAGTGTTCATCCACATATATTTTAAAGTTGTGAGGTTATCTACCTCAACTACTCTCCCAGAGCCCCACTCTCCTCTGAATGGAATATCTTTTCCCAAAATCCCCTTTAAACTGCCTAGTTTTCACTTTGAAAGTGTATCTCCTTTAACTAAGGGGAAGAACTGCTTTCCATTTCTCCTTGTTCATGCTCCTCATAATCTTATACACATCTATCAGTTCGCCCTCGACATTCTCTGCTCTAAAGAAAACAACCCAAGCTTATCAAACCTCTCTTCATCACTGAAGCTCCCCATCCGAGGCAACATCCTAGTGAATCTCCTCTGTACCCCCCTCCAGTATAATCACATCCTTCCTTCAGCGTGGGGACCAGAACAGCTCGCTGTACTCCAGCTGGGGCCTAACCGACGTCCTGTACAGCTCCAACATCACCTCGCTGCTCTTATAATCTCTGCCTCAAATGATGAAGGCAAGAGCCCCAGAATGCCTTTGTAACTCCCCTATTATTCTGTCCTGCCACCTCCAGGGACGTAGGACAAACACTCCAACATCCCTCTGTTCCTCTGAGCTTCCTCATGTCCTGCTACTCGCTAAGTCATCCCTTGTCTTGCTCCTCCTTCCAAAGTGCATCGCCTCACATTTATAAGGGTTAAATTCCATCTGTCTCTGTTCTGCCCATCTGACAAATAACTTGATTGAAAGTGGGAACTGTCGAAGGTAATTCTAACAACGAGAGTAAGATCAGTCAGTTTCTTGCACTGGCTTGTTACTTGCTTGAAGATAGACTTTCAGAGATTAAGGAGTCGACAATTTTAAGTGCGGATACAGCAGCTGAGATGAGTTCTGTAGTTGAAATGTTGGATGTTTTTCCCACAAGTTGACTAGGTAGAACAGATTTGTGGAAGGAGTGAAGGCTCCTTTAATGACTCTGTCACAGCACTGTTGGCTGTGGCCTTTGGTGGCATGCCGCAGTACATTCGGCCTTTAGCTTTCCACTTTGGCATTAGAACTGAAGATGTATTCTGCTCGTCACATTACAGGAAGGATGTGGAGGCTTTGGAGAGGGTGCAGAACAGGTTTACCTGGAAGCTGTCTGGATTAGAAGGTCTGAGCCACAAGGAGACGCCAGGAAACTTTGTCTTTTTTCCTTCTCTGCAGTGACAGAGGTTAAGGGGAGACTTAATAGAAGTCGATAAAATTAAGATATATAGGGAGGGATGATGGGCAGAATAATTTTCCTTAAGTTGAAATGTCTCATACTAGGGGACATCCTTAAAGGTTAAAAGGGAGAAAGTTCAAAGGGCAAGCGTTTTATCCAGAGAGTGGTGGGAGTCTAGATTGTGCTGCCAGAAGTGATGATGGAGGCAGATGTGATAGGGGTCTTTATGGGACTTTTGGATAAGCACATGAGGGATATGGATCAAAGGCAGACAAAAGGGCTGGCTCAAATTCGGCACAATATTGTGCGCCGAAGGGTCTGTTCCTGGACTGTACTGTTCTATGTTCTCTATGGCCTACGTAGCAGTAGCAATTGGCCATTCGGACTATCCAATCTGCTCTGCCATTCAATGAGATTGTGGCTGATCTGATGATCCTCAACTCCACTTTCTTGTTTCTTTGCCCCTTAACCATTGATTCCCTTACTGCTTAAAAATCTGTCTATCTCAGCCTTGAATATACTTAGCCTCATCTGTCCTCTACCTCATCTGTCTAAATTGGGTGACCCCTGAGATTATGTCTCCTTTGCCAGAGATCCCTTCATCTTGGGTGGTATCTCTCAGGGTTCCACTTGTTCTGTTCAAATGGTCAGAGTCAAAAAATGTAGTGCTGGAAAAGCACAGCATCTGAGAAGCAGGAGAGTCGACATCTCGAGCATAAGCCCTTCATCAGGAATGTTGGGGGATGCCCAAGGGGGCTGACAGATAAATGGGAGGGAGTGGGGCTAGGGGTAGGTAGCTGGGAATGCGATAGGTAGATGAAGGTGGGTGGTGGTGGTGATAGTTCGGAGTGGATAGGTGGGAAGGAGGATGGACAGGTAGGACCGTTCAAGAGAGCAGTGCAGAGTTGGAGGGTTGGATCTGGGATAAGGAGGGGGGAAAGAGAAATGTGGAAACTGTTGAAGTCCACATTGATCCCATGTAGTTGGAGGGTCCCAAGCGAAAGATGAGGCATTCTTCCTCCAGGCACCAGGTAGCTAGACTTTGGCAGTAAAGGAGGCCCAGGGCTTGCATGCCCCTGGCAGAATGGGAGAGGGAGTTGAATTGTTTGGCCATAGGGTGATGGGGTTGTTTAGTGTGTGTGTTCAAATGGTGTCTCATAACCTGTTTTATGCAGGTCAAGACTGAAGATGATTTCTATGTTCACTTTGCTGAGGTATTTTTCCACAAAGCAAAGTCAGTTTGGTGGAATTTCCTGTGATGTCCTCCCAGTATCCTGATATTTTCCAGAAGATTTAACTCTCACACATTTGGAAGAATCTATTATGTTTTCCAATGGAATGGAATTGAATAGAACTGCAATTTATTGTCACTTGTGTTTATGAAAATGCAACGAGGTGTGTATGAGTCACCATAATTCAGCACTATAAAAATAAATAATAGAGACCAAGTCAGAACAAAGCTTTTCTTTTCCTTCGGTGGTTTCTGAAGTGGCTCCAGGATGCCATCGCTGAAGCTACCCCAAGCTACAAAAGCAAGAATTTCTGGACCCACCAGGCTGCCACCGAAGCTGCCAACGCCATAGCAAGGAGGGACAGACCGAACGCCTCAAGTCACTGATGCTGAAGCCATTGCCACTCCAACCGTGCCTGAAGCAGCCACATTACCACTTTAGCAATGAGGAATGAACCAGAACCATCACGCCAACACTGCTATAGCCACTGCTGAAACCGCCTCACTGCCAACAGGAGGAATGGACCAGATTCATCGATGATGAAGAAGTCATCCAATTCTAAATATCCCCCTTTGTGATTCATGCTCTGGTAACACATTGGTACCTGGCTCTGCTTTTTGGTTGGCAGGGAATCAACTGGAGCAGTCATGTGACATCTGGGAGCCATCTTCTAAATTGCTGTGTCCAATTCAAAAAGTCAGGTTAGCTTTTAACAAAACCAATAATATTAGAACAGCTCTGTTCACAACACAACATTTCAAGATGGTCTCTCTCTCTGTTGCTTTTGGAAGCTTGCTGTGCACAAATTGGCAGCCACTTTTCCTGCACCACTAACAGTAACCATTACTTCCAAACCATTTTGTTTGCTGTAAGGTGCTTTGGGTTTTCCTGACATCATGGAAAATGCACCGGAATAACGCAAATCTATTTTTAATGCATTTGCTGTGTTTCCTCACGTAAGGACTTTACCCCTGTAGTGATTGTAATGAGGTCAGCCAGGTAGACCTCAGAATATGAGTTCCCTGACTGGGGCTGTTAATGTGGTCCAATTAGCAAGCCAGATAAAAGCAGGGGTGTCGGACCTCCTGTTCACTCTGAGAGCTGGCTCAGAGGCAGTTGGATCAGTGTCAAGGGCTCTCCACATGTAAATAAAGGGTAAATTGATGACAGGATATCAGCCTCTGTGGAATCATTTCAACCTTCACCAAAAAGTTTGGCTTTATAATTGCGTTTTTTTTTTGTTCAGCAGTGATGCTGCAATTCCACATTGAATTGTCTTCTTTCCGACATAGTTACTTTTGAAAAGATGCTTTGACGATGTTTAGCCAACGGTACATCAAACTTCCATTTCTTCCCCTTAGGTTCTTAGCAAAATAAAAAAAAACACACCAAATTCAAAAGATAATGAGATATAATTTCTCGCATTTTTTTAAATCAGAAAGGTGTATCTATCTGTGCTGGCATTCAAAAACATAATTACAGTGTTGCAATAGTACATCTGTGGTAGCTTTTAATAGTCTCGAAGACATCCAGAAAGTACATTAAACTGCCAAACGGAGAGAGCACAGAGATTGACACAGAGAGGGGAGGGGAGTTTGCAGGAAAGAATGCCTCAGTTAATGTTCACGTTCCATTTAAAGACTGTTTGCATTTTAAAGAGAACTTCTGAACTTATCTTCTATTGACAGAAATACAATGATTGGACACAATTTGGAATAGGTAGCAAAGGGTGAATTTAGATAGTGGCTTTCCTGAATGCCTTATTTCCCTGGGCTTTACACCAATCTTCTGCCAAATGTCCCATCAGCAGTCAAGAAAAATTGATAAAAGCCAATGCTCCACTGCTATTACTCAGTCATTTAAGGGAGCTGGTGGGAATGTTAATAAGATTAATAATCCAAAGCCCCATTAATAATTTATGGCTGGGGAGATGGCTTCAAATTTCACATGGTAGTTGGTGAGACCTGAATTAAGTAAAAACTGGAATTAAAAGGCTGGTCTAATGGCGACTATGCAACTGTTGTGATTAAATTAGATCAGCAAAGTGGACCTCAGAGAATATGAGTTCCCTAATTGAGGCTGTCCAATCAGGGCGCACTGGCTGACCAATATAAACAGAATGTGTAATGTTCCTGGTGGTGGAAATTGAATAAAGATTCGTGCACTTTGTGTCTTTCACTGTGTCTCACACCTGCACACACACACCATGGGTGCTGGGGATAAAATAAGCACTACCGCACTTAGGTGGTAGTGTGGGGGTTAAAAAAAAGAGAGAAAAGAAAGAAAAAAAAAGGAAAAAAAAAATAAACAGGGATTGGAAAAAAAGAAAGAAAGAAAAAAAGTGCTATACCCCTCCCCCTCAACAAAAAAAAACAGAATGTGATAGGGTCTGCTCACTCTAGGAGCCAGCGCTGAGCTAGCTGGGTGAAGGTGACAGAATGTCAGCCTCGGTGAGGTTATTTCAGCAACCACCTTTGATTGTTCCAAAACTCCAAAAAGAAAGAAAGAAAAAAAAGTGCTATACTCCTCCCCCTCAACAACAAAAAAATAAACAGAATGTGATAGGGTCTGCTCACTCTAGGAGCCAGCGCTGGGTCAGTGCCATGTATTATGCATGTGTAAATAAAGGTGACAGAATGTCAGCCTCGGTGAGGTTATTTCAGCAACCACCTTTGATTGTTCCAAAACTCCATCTGGTTCACTAATATCCTTTAGGTAAAAGAAATCTGCTGTCCTTAATAGGTCTGGCCTATGTATGACCCCAGACCCAACCCTTATGTTTGAATCTTAACTGCATCTGAACAATTAGGGTTAGTCCATAAATGCTGGCCTAGACAGTGTCAGTCACATACCATGAATGGATAGGGAGATACATAGCGTGTTTTATCATTCCAATATTAAGTTGTTTCTGTAAAATGTTGAATTTTGAATACACACAAAATTTCTTTGGAACAGAGATAAAAAGAAGAGAGCACAAGAGATGGGATGCAATGGGAGGATGACTCAAAAGCAAAAGGTGAGAGAAGGTCAATGGCATTTTTGGAGTTAAAAGGGAGCTATAGAGATTGAGAGAGGTGAGATTGAGAGCGGGAAGAGACAGATTGATAGAGGTGAAATTGAAAGAGGGCAGAAACAGAGAGGGACAAAAATGGAGCGTTTAATGGAGAAAAGGGGTTTAAAAAGGAACAATATAGAGAGAAAAAGAAGGAAGATGAGGAAAGAAGGACTGAGAGAACAAAAAGGGTTGAGGAAGAAGAGTGTTATGACACAGTGGTGAACCTCGCTGTTAATCAAACCAAACACCCAGAAAAACTCACCTTATCTCATAATCTGTTAAAATATGAATGACAGAGAACTCCTCAAATTCCGCTATTTAAAGAAAATAATATCAATTTTATTCTTTAACTTTGAAAATGAACATTAATTAATTATTCTCAACTCTAAGACCCCCTTTCTCTTAACTGCTCATTATCTGCCTCCTACTCTATAACAATCTGCTGTTCCAATCAACACTTACTAAAACTGCACCAACTTCATTTCAAAATCATACAGCGCTGTCGTCTCCATGTCTCTTTCCTTTTGGCTGAAGATCTTCCTGGGTCATCATCTTTCTTTCACTGCGAAGATGTTTATATAAAATGGTACTTTTGACAGAGAGTGTTTCAAGGGGGGTTACTCTGTCAATGGCAGTGACTATGTCTGACTTTCAAACTGCCTGTCTTCTTTTGGATCATCTCATTGGTTCAATGTTGGCAACAACAATAATTTTAAACGCAATTGGGTTTTAGCATCCTGGGGCATAATTTAAACTGATTGGTTAAATTCGAATTGTTGCCAAACCAGCAACTAGCATTTCACAGCCAAATGTTACATATTTTCAATTTTCCAGTACACTCTGAGACTGCTAGCTAGTCATATACACAGGCGCTTATAAGCTCTCAGTGCAAAATAGCATTTACTCTCTCTTTAAGGCACAGCATACACCTTCAACTACATAACAAGAGGTGTGAGAAAGAATAACTGTCACTGAAAAGGGAGATTGAGATGAGGGTGTTGCAGTAAAGAGGTGGGTGGGGTGTCAATGACAAATGGTAGTGTAGTGATAGATGTCAAGAAACGTACATTGAGAAAAATAGTCTGCCAATAGACCAAGGGGGTCTTGAAAGAGATGAATGGTTGTGAAAAATGCAGAGCCAATTTGACAGAGAAAATGGATTGAACGATTAAAGGGTCTAATTAGAGAGGACATAATTTACCTGGGCACTTTCTATTATATTTGGAGGTACAATGAAAGTCTCAAAGTAAAAAGAGGTTTTTTTTTTCCCCTTTACAGTGAAGCTGGAGAATATCTATACACCCTGGTAGAATCAGTGCAGGAATGTGTATTCACATTGCTGTTCATTTCAAAGTAATTCTTTGTTTAAGGTTTATTTTCTGCATGGGTCAAGACAGAATTCGGTTCACCTGACCAGGCAGGCTCAGTGAAGTGGGATTAAGTCAAGATCGAAGAACTAAAAGACATTAGAAGAACATAAAAGTTTAGGGCATATTTGCTTGGGGCCCTGTAATTTCCTATTCTTTACATGCGCAAGATGTAGACATCTCTGACATTTGTTATCCTTAAAACTGAATGGCTTGCTAGATCGTTCAATGAGGAATTTAAGAGGCACCCATATTGCTAGAGTCATATTTAAACCAGACCGGGTAAGGACAGTAGATTTCCTTCCCTGAAAGGCAATAGCAAATACAATGGGTTTTTACAAGTACTTGATGGCCGAGACTAGCTTTATAACTAGATGTTTTTCACCAAATGCTGTGGTGGGATTTGAGCCCATGTTTCTATGGGCACTAGTCCAAACCTCTGGACTTGGAGTCTGAGTGGCTGACATAACCACATTAACTGAGTGAGTTGAAGATTGGAGCTGAGCATCAATTTATATCCTTGCCTCCATGTTGCCTAATGTTTGATTATGTCTTTTTTCCACCTATTGTGATTAACTGCCATTTTGCTTGGAATGAAGAGGTAGAATTAGTGCAGAGATTTCAAACAAACCAGGGTTTGTTGCAGTGATGCTAGAATTGTAAAGTGTTGAGTTCTTATAGAAACAGGATGAGAAAGTGAGGACTGCAGATGCTGGAGATCAGAGCTGAAAATGTGTTGCTGGAAAAGCGCAGCAGGTCAGGCAGCATTCAGGGTACAGGAGAATCAATGTTTCGGGCATGAGCCCTTCTTCAGGAATGAGGAAAGTGTGTCCAGCAGGCTAAGATAAAAGGTAGGGAGGAGGGACTTGGGGGAGGGGCGTTGGAAATGTGATAGGTGGAAGGAGGTCAAGGTGAGGGTGATATGCCGGAGTGGGG
>NC_057731.1:3261125-3261722 GCF_004010195.1 Chiloscyllium plagiosum | reverse complement strand
TCGCATTTCCAATGCCCCTCCCCCAAGTCCCTCCTCCCTACCTTTTATCTTAGCCTGCTGGAGACACTTTCCTCATTCCTGAAGAAGGGCTCATGCCCGAAACGTCGATTCTCCTGCTCCTTGGATGCTGCCTGACCTGCTGCTGTTTTCCAGCAACACATTTTCAGTTCTTATAGAAACACACAAATTCAAGAATAATGGGAAAGGAATGGATTGCACGGGTTTGACTGAGTGTTCATGTTGAATTCTGCCTGGGTCCGTTGAAGACAAAGATCCAGATCTGAGGTCATTATAACAGATGCTTGTGTTAAAAGTAACGAGAGAAAATAGAAAGGGAAAGCAGCCGAGAATACTGCTGACCCTAACGTGAACTTATTTTCTGAGATCAATAAGACAAATTTGACTCTTTTGTGATATTTTCAGATATTTCTAGAGTTCCCTAAATTGTAGTTGATTCAAGCCTTTTCACCAAAGCTTTTTTTCTTATCTTGCACTAATCAGGACAATTTGTGAGAACTTAAAAGGGAAAAATCACCATTTATACTGTCTCAGAGGAGAGTGCTGATTGGTTGGTAAGTGAACTCTGATTGGTCGCGG
>NC_057731.1:3250569-3260625 GCF_004010195.1 Chiloscyllium plagiosum | reverse complement strand
GGACATTAGTGATCCAGATGAGGTTTTTCGACAATTGACAATGGATCCATGGCCAACATAAGACTCTTAATTCCACACCTTTTAAAAACTTTAATTCAGATTGTACTATGGTGGGATTTGAACTCTGATCCCAGAACATTACCTGGAGCTGTCTGGATTAATAGCCTAGTGATAATATCACTAGGTCATTGCCTCATCTAAACCTCAGCAGCCCTTGTGGTGTAGGTAGACCATCGTGCTGTTAGGGAAGAGAGTTCCAGGATTGTTACCCAGTGGCAGTGGAGGAATAGTTGGTACAATTCCAAGTCAGAGTGATGTCTGGCTTGGAGGGGAACCTGTGTGCGTTGATGCATCTGCTGTCCTTGACCTTCCAGATGGGCAGACTTTGTGGGTTTGAACGGTGCCTGGAGAATGGGTGTCACTTTTATAACCATTAACTATTTAGTGAGTTGGAAGGTTGCTTCTGAAGATCTGATCAGGGAATGTAAAGCTGAAGGAGGCTTTCTGGAACATCAGTTGGCCCCATGACCAGAATCCCTTCAGCTGCCATGATGACATCCAATATAAACATTTTGCACCATTCCGACCAAGAAAGGTGGCCAGAAAATGACAAATTAGCATAACTGCAGCTTGAAGCTTTTGTTTCATCTAATTTTGTTTTGCAGCATTTCAAGTTTATATATAAATGTTATCTTTATTGCAATATAGGAAGAATGTGGAAGCTTTGGAAATGGTTCAAAGAAGATTTACTTCGAGGTTGCCTGGTAGGGAGGGAAGGTCTTACGAGGAAAGGCTGAGGGAACTGAGGCTGATTAGATTAGATTATTTACAGATTAGATTACTTACAGTGTGGAAACAGGCCCTTCAGCCCAACAAGTCCACACCGCCCCGCCGAAGCGCAACCCACCCATACCCCTACATTTACCCCTTACCTAACACTACTGGCAATTTAGCGTGGCCAATTCACCTGACCTGCACATCTTTGTGACTGTGGGAGGAAACCGGAGCACCCGGAGGGAACCCACGCAGACACGGGGAGAACATGCAAACTCCACACAGTCAGTCGCCTGAGGCGGGAATTGAACCCGGGTCTCTGGCGGTGTGAGGCAGCAGTGCTAACCACTGTGCCACTGTGCCGCCAACTGTATTCGTTGGAGAGAAGTTTGAGAGGTTCCTTAATCAAGACGTATAAGAAAATCAGAGGTTTGGATAGGGTGGACAGTGTGAGCCTTTTTCCTCAGATGGTGAAAGCTAACACGAGGGGACATAGCTTTAAATTGAGGGGTGATAGATTTAGGATAGTTAACAGAGGTAGTTTCTTTACTCAGAGAGTGGTAGGGATGTGGAACAGCCTGCCGGCAACAATAGTAGACTCGCCGACATTAAGAGCATTTAAATGGACATTGGACATACATGTGGATAATAATGGAACAGTGTAAGTTAGATGGGCATCAGATTATTTTCACAGGACAACGCAACATCAAGGGCCAAAGGGCCTGTACTGCACTGACGTTCTATGTTCTATGTTCTAAAAATATATTTGCTATTCTCTGGCACTTTAGTTGTTAGATCACAAGAACTCACTCTAATTCCGTGGGTGGGGATCACTTTGGGGCCAGCGACCATAATTCTGTTAGATTTAAAATAGTGATGAAAAGGATCGACCAGATCTAAAAGTTGAAGTTCTAAATTGGAGAAAGGCCAATTTTGACAGTATTAGGCAAGAACTTTCGAAAGCTGATTGGAGGCAGATGTTCGCAGGTAAAGGGCCGGCTGGAAAATGGGAAGCCTTCAGAAATGAGATAACGAGAATCCAGAGAAAGTATATTCCTGTCAGGGTGAAAGGGAAGGCTGGTAGGTATAGGGAATGCTGGATGACTAAAGAAATTGAGGGTTTGGTTAAGAAAAAGAAGGAAGCATATGTCAGGTATAGACAGGATAGATCGAGTGAATCCTTAGAAGAGTATAAAGAAAGTAGGAGTATATTTAAGAGAGAAATCAGGAGGGCAAAAAGGGGATATGAAATAGCTTTGAAAAATAGAGTTATGGAGAATCCAAAGGGTTCTTACAAATACATTACGGACACAAGGGTAACTAGGGAGAGAATAGGGCCCCTCAAAGATCAGCAAGGCAGCCTTCGTGTGGAGCCACAAAAAATGGGGGAGATACTAAATGAACATTTTGCATCAGTATTTACTGTGGAAAAGGACATGGAAGATATAGACTGTAGGGAAATAGATGGTGACATCTTGAAAAATGTGCATGTTACAGAGGAGGAAGTACTGGATGTCTTGAAATGTGTAAAACTAGATAAATCCCCAGGACCTGATCAGATGTACCCTAGACCTCTGTGGGAAGCTAGAGAAGTGATTGCTGGGCCTCTTACTTAAATATTTGTATCATCGATAGTGACAGGTGAGGTACTAGAAGACTAGAGATTGGCAAACGTGGTACCACTGTTTAAGAAAGGTGGTAAGGACAAACCAAGGAACTAATGATGAGTGACCCTGATGTTGCTGGTGGGTGAGTTGTTGGAGGGAATCTGAGGGACAGGATTTACATGTATTTGGAAAGGCAAGGACTGATTAAGGATAGTCAACATGGCTTTGTGCGTGGGAAATCATGACTCGCAAACTTGATTGAGTTTTTTGAAGAAGTAACAAAGAGGATTGATGAGGGCAAAGTGGTAGATGGACTTCAGTAAGGCATTCAATAAGGTTCCCATGGGAGACTGATGAGCAAGGTTAGATCTCATGGAATACAGGGTGAACTAGCCATTTGGATACAGAACTGGCTCAAAGGTAGAAGACAGGGTGGTGGTGGAGGGTTGTTTTTCAGACTGGAGGCCTGTGACCGGTGGAGTGTCACAAAGATCGATGCTGGGCCCACTCCTTTTTGTCATTATATAAATGATTTGGATGTGTGCATAAGAGGTGCAGTTTATAAGTTTGCAGATGACACCAAAATTGGAGGTGTAGTGGACAGCGAAGAGGGTTACCTCAGATTACAACAGGATCTTGACCAGTTGAGCCAATGGGCTGAGAAATGGCAGATGGAGTTTAATTTAGATAAACATGAGGTGCTGCATTTTGGGAAAGCAAAGCTTAGCAGGACTTATACACTTAATGGTAAGGTCCTTAGGAGTGTTGCTGGACAAAGAGACCTTGGAGTGCAGTTTCATAGCTCCTTGAAAGTGGAATCGCAGGGTAGATAGGATAGAGAAGAAGACATTTGGTATGCTTTCATTTATTGGTCAGAGTATTGAGTACAGGAGTTGGGAGATCATGTTGCGACTGTACAGGACATTGGTTAGGCCACTGTTGGAATATTGCGTACAATTCTTTTCTTCTTCCTGTCAGAAAGATGTTGTGTACTTTGAAAGGGTTCAGAAAAGATTTACAAGGATGTTGCCAGGTTTGGAGGATCTGACCTATAGTGAGAGGTTGAATAGGCTAAGGCTGTTTTCCCTGGGGCGTCAGAGGCTGAGGGGTGACCTTATAGAGGTTTATAAAATCATGAGGGGCACGGATAGGATAAATAGACAAAGTCTTTTCCCTGGAGTGGGGGAGTCCAGACCTAGAGGGCATATATTTCGGGTAAGAAGGGAAAGGTATAAAAGAGATCTAAGGGGTAACTTTTTCACTCAGAGGGTGGTACGTGTATGGAATGAGCTGCCGGAGGGAGTGGTGGAGGCTGGTACAATTGCAACATTTAAAAGACATCTGAATGGGTATATGAATAGGAAGGGTTTGGAGGGATATAGGCCAGGTGGGACTAGATTGGGTTGGGATATTTGGTCGGCATCGACGAATTGGTCCGAAGGGTCTGTTACCGTGCCGTACATCTCTATGACTCTATCTGCAGGTTAGGTGAATTGGCTGTGCTATAGTGTCCAGGGATGTGCAGGCTATGTGGGTTAGCCACGGGAAATGCAGGTTTATAGGGGAGGAGGGGTCAGTCTGGGCGGGATGCTCTTCAAAGGGTTGGTATTGCCAAATAGCTTACTTCCATGCTGTAGGGATTCTATAATTCTGTGTAACTATTCTCCATAAAATGGCTGCACCTGCTCCTCAGTGGTCTGTATAAAGATGCTATAGGGATATTTAAAATGATGAAGCCACTTGATAAGGTAGATAAGGATATGACATTTTCATTTGAGGGCAGTTTAAAACATGGGGTAACAGATAGAGAGTTGGGGATGGGAGTATTGCTACTGGCCATTCAGAAAGTCCACGTTGCTACGGCAACATGCACATAATGGTCTGGAACTATGGTCAAGGCTCATCACATGATTAAACAGGAATCTCTCCTGCCCTTGGCATGCACCAGATGGATTGATACTCAACCCTTTTGGCTACAGTCCCTATCTCATCAAGTGCTGTGAAAGGGCTTGAAACGCAGAACATTCATCTCAGAGACAGGGATACAAGCCACTGTACCATAACACTCTATAACTTACAGCACTCAATAATAACCTCAAGAAAACATTTGAAAGTGTTCACAATATAAACCTCACTGCATGGAGTAGCTGCTATTGAATAGCACAGATGTATTTAGTGGAAGGCTAGATAATTAGGGAGAATAGGACAGAATGATAGACTGGTAGAAATTGATAAAGTGTGATAAGAATCATGGAATCCCCACTGTGCGGAATGAGGCCATTTGGCCCATTGAGTCTGCACCAACCCACTGAAGAGCATCTCACCTGAACCCAGCCTCTACTCTATCCCCGCAACCCCGCATTTAACTCAGCTAATCCACCGAGCCTGGACACTACAACGCAATTTACCATGGCCAGTCTTTGGACTGAGGAAGGACCTGACGGAAGCTCACACAGATGTGGGGAGAGCATGCAAACTCCACACACACAAATGTCTGAGGCTAAACTCAAACCAGGGTTGGTGGAGTTGTGGGGCAGCAGTGCTAACCACTGAACGAATGGAGACGTATGTGGAGTGTAACTACCAGCATTGGTCAGATGGACTGGGTTACCTATTTTTCTGCTTCAAAGGCCTTTGCAAAAAGCAAAGAAAGGACAAGAGTGCAGAGGAAAAGTATTAACATTCATGTTTGCCATCACACTTCAATGGGATTCCAATTTCAGCTGCCACCGCATATTAATTAACACAGTAACAGACAGCTGGTTGAAAATTTACAAACTACTTCAGAAATGAGGAAGATGCCAAAATGTGATTATCACAAACCCTTTGGAACCGTCTAGCAGTTACACAATTGTGGGGATTAATTTAAGTCCTGCACTCACTGCAACCTCGAGCCACGGAATAAATTCGAATAAATAGATAGAATATGTTGGATTTCCTTGAAATAATGGCTGTAATAGCAGCTGTGAATGAATGAAACACAAGCCATAAAATAGCAAGTGAACTATAATGCCAAGATCACTTGTTGTATAATTCACATCCAACAACTTCCCCACTGTTTTCAGTTTACATCTCACTCCTTTTTATTATCAACATGACTCTTTGGTTTCCAAATCTGTCACGTGCTTGTTAATTATATATTGGAATGTCTTCTGGGGGAAACATATAAAGTGTCATTATTTGAAGAAGAAGATCAAGTAATTCGCGAAATATCCCTATGAAGGGACATTTTGCTGTTCATATTTTAAACGCTGCACAACAAGGCCTCAGAGAATTGCTGGGCAAATCTTTCCTTTCGAAACTGTAATACCATCAACGCAAACACAGAATATTCTGGAGACACTCAGCAGGTTTTGCAGCATCTGTAAAGAGCAAAACAGCTAATGTTTCGAACCTTTGTCAGAACCTCATCTGTTTTTCCACATTTGTTTGTTTCTGTTTCAGATTTCCAGCATCCACAATTCTTCATTTTATTATCGTGGAATATGATCGCTTTCGCCTGCTTTGATTTAGACATTCAAAGACCACCTCAGAATCCTCCAGCAGGTTGTGTTGTGTGATTGAAGAGTAATTTGAACATCTTTCAGAATAGGTTTCAGACTGAGTTGCAAAATGTTTGCTCCTGTGACAGATCCTTGTCTGTGATCCAGATGAATTGAACAAATCTTTTGTGTTGTTCTTTGTTGGGGAGGATAGAAGTAAGGTCCTGGAAATAGAGGTGTAGCAGGAATTGAAAGGGAGGGAGGAACTCAAGAAAATTGCAATTATCAGGGAAGTAGAACTAAGTATGTTGTTGGAACAGTGGGATAACAAGTTCCCAGGTCCTGATAGATTTCATCTTTACAGTCTTAATGAAAGGAACTAATGAAATAGTTGATAAGTTAGTTTTAATTTTCCAGAACTCATGAGATCAGGGAAATAAAGTGTACTGGAAATCACAAATTGTCAGGCAAAACCTATGAAGAGAGAGCAAGGTAATGTTTTGAGTCTAGATGACTTCTTCAGAGCTCTGATGAAGAGTCATCCAGTTTCGAAAGGTTAGCTTGCTCTCTCTCTCCACATTTGCTGCCAGACTTGTTATGATTTCCAGCATTTTTGTTATTTTCAGTATGGATTCCAGCATTTGCAGTAATTTGCTCCTATTTAGATTCAGGGAGGGTTACTTTAGATTGGCAAATAGCTTTCTTCAAAAAGGGAGGAAATGAGAAACTACAACTCAGTTAGCCTACCAACTGTCTCAGTGAAAATGTTAGAAGGTATTACTAAAGGCATTATAACAGGGCACTTACATAAGTTCAACATAGTTTGGTCAAAGAAACTCATGTTAATTTAATTCATTGGAGTTTTTGAAGAAGTAACTGTTTGTTATACACTCATGGGATGTGGCATGTCTGGCTGGGTCAGCATTTATTGCCCATCCCTAATTGCCCAGAGGGCAGTTAAGAGTCAACTCCATTGCTGTAGGTCTGGAGTCACATATAAGCCAGACCGTGTAATAATGACAGATTTCCTTCTCTGACAGGCATTAGTGAACCAGATGAGTTTTTTTTCCTGACAATCGACAACAGTCTCATGGTCATCATTTGACTTTTAATTCTAGATTCGTTAATGAATTCAAATTCTGCCCTGGCAGGATTCAAACCCGCGTCCCCAGTACATTATTTCTGGATTAATAGTTGAGCAATAATACCACTAAACCATTGCCTCCCATGTGTACTGTAGATAAAGGGAATGAACGGGTGCATCGTATTTAGATTTCCAGAAGGCAGTTGATGTGATAGCACACCAAAGAGTTGTGGAAACTAAAAGTTAGGTGTAGAGGGTTACACATTGGCATTGATGGAGGATTGACTTGCGAACAGAAAGCAGAAGGTAGGAATAGGTGAGTCTTTTTCAGGTTGGCAGGATTTCACAAGTGGCATGGCCCTTTCCAATTTATATCAATGATGTAGATTTGTAAATTTGTCGTTGCGTTCATTGGAGTTCTTGTGACAATAAAGCTAGTTCACTTTATTTATTCAATGAGGAAAAGTGTGAAATTGTTAGTTTTGACAGAAAGATTTTTTAAAAAGAAGTGTATCATCTAAATGGTGAGAGGCTGCAGGGTTCTGAGATGCAGAGGGATCTGGGTGTCTTAGTGCTTGAATCACAGAAGGTTATTCTGCAGGTACAGCAAGGATTCAAGGAAGCAAATGGTGTGTTGTGGCTAATTGTGGACAGTATTGATTGCAAAGGTAGGGAGGTTATGCTTTGGTCATACAGGTGAGACTAGACCAGCTGTACTGTTTACAGTATTGGTCACTGTGCTTGTAGAAGGATGTTCATCTGTTGGAAATAGCTCAGAGAAAGTTTACTAGACTCATGTGTGGAATGAGCAGATTCCCTCTGAGGAACGGTTAGTCAGGCTAGGACTGTATTCTCTGAAGTATGGAAGAGTCAGAAATGACAACTGAAGCATCAAAAGTCCTGAGGGGGCTTGACCAGGTGGAAGTTCAAATGATGTTGCCTCTTCTCAGCAAACCTCAAACTAAGGAATACAATTATGGCAGAAGTGAGCAAGCTTTTTTTTTCTTTCAAAGGGTTGTTATTCTTTGATATTTCCTTCCTCAAAAGACAGTGGATACAGAATCATTCAATATTTTCCAGGTAGAGGCAAATAGATATTTGATTAACAAGGGGGTGAAAGGTTATTGGAGATTCACAGGAATTCAGATCAGCCATGACCTAATTGAATGACAGAACTGGCTCAAAGGGCCAAATGGTCTACTCTTGTTCCTTGTTCATATTTTACTGGTGAGTTTGGTATAAAGAGCAGCATTGTGTTGGCGAGTGAGCACTGTGTCTGGTGCATGGAGTGATGGTATAATGGAGAGTGATCAGGGTCTCTGATATTTTTTGCGTATTCACTCAGGGGACATGGGCATTGCTGGCTGGGCCAGTGTTTATTGCCCGTCCCTAATTGCCCTTGAGAAGGTGGTGGTGAGCTGCCTTCTTGAACAGCTGCAGTGCACATGCTGTAGGCTGACACACAATATTCTCACTGAGGGAATTCCAGGACTTTGGCCCAGCAACACTGAAAGAACAGTAATAGACTTCTCAGTCAGGATGGGGTGTGGCTTGGAGGGATCGTGCCCTTGTCCTTTTAGCTGGAAGTTGCTGTGGAAGGACATTTGAGTTTTTGCAGTGCATCTTGTAGATAGCACAAACTGCTGATATTGAATGTTGGTGGTGGAGGGAGTAGATGCTTGTGGCTGTGGTACCAATGAAGTGGATTGTTTTGTCCTGGATGGTGTCAAACGACTTGAGTGTTGTTGGAGCTGCACCCATCCAGGCAAGTGAGGAGTATTCCATCACACTCCTGACTTGTGTCGTGTAGGTGGTGGACAGCCATTAGAGCTCAGGAGATGATTTACCTACTGCAGTATTCCTAGCCTATGACCTGCTTTTGATGCCTCTGTGTTTATGTGGTGAGGTCAGTCGAGTTTCTGGTCAGCATGGTGGCTCAGTGGTTAGCGCCAGGGACCTGGCTTCGATTCCAGCCTCGGCTGACTGTCTGTGTGGAGTTTGCACATTCTCCCCGTGTCTGCGTGGGGTTTCCTCCGGGTGCTCTGGTTTCCTCCCACAGTCCAAAGATGTGCAGGTCAAGTGAATTGGCCACGCTAAATTGCCTATAGTGTTAGGTGCATTAGTGAGGGGTAAATATAGGGTAGGGGAATGGGCTGGGTGGGTACTCTTCGGAGGGTCAGTGTGGACTTGTTGGGTTGAAGGCCTGTTTCCAGGCCTGTAGGGAATCTAATCTAATAACACCCAGGATGCTGATAGTGAGGGATTCAGTGATGGCAACACCATTGAATGTAAAGGGGCTTTGGTTAGATCATCTCTGATTGGAAATGGTCATAGCCTGACATTTATGTGGTGTGAACATTGCTTGCCACTTATTGGCACAAGCCTGGACATTGTCCAGATCTTGTTGTATTTGAACATGGTCTGTTTCAGTATCTGAGGAGTCATGAATGGTGCGGAACATTGTGTAGTCATCGGTGAACATCCCAAATTTGGATGTGATGATGAAGAAAAGGTCATTGATGAAGCAGCTGAAAATGGTTAGGCCTACGATGCTACTCCGAGGACCTCCTGCAGAGGTGGCCTGGAGCTGAGATGACAGGCATTCAGCAACCACAACCATCTTCCTATGTGCTAGTTATGACTCCAACCAGCTGAGATTTTGCCCCCTAATTCCCACTGATTCCACTAGGACCCCTTGATGCAACATTTGGCTGAATGCAGCCTCGCTGTCAAGGGCTGTCACTCTCACCTCATCTCTGGAATTCAGCTCCAGTAGGAATGATGGTGTAATGGAGTGTGAAAAATGTGTTGCTGGAAAAGCGCAGCAGGTCAGGCAGCATCAAAGGAGCAGGAGATTCGATGTTTCGGGCATAAGCCCTTCTTCAGGAATGAGGAAGGTGTGCCAAGCAGGCTAAGATAAAAGGTAGGGAGGAGGGACTTGGGGGAGGGGCGTTGGGAATGCGATAGGTGGAAGGAAGTTAAGGTGAGGGTGATAGGCCGGAGAGGGGGTGGGGGCGGAGAGGTCAGGAAGAAGATTGTGGGTCAAGAAGGCGGTGCTGAGTCTGAGGGTTGGGACTGAGATAAGGTGGGGGGAGGGGAAGTGGGAAAG
>NC_057731.1:3244432-3250276 GCF_004010195.1 Chiloscyllium plagiosum | reverse complement strand
GGGGAAGGTGCCGGGAGTGGAGGTTGGGTTGATGGGGGGTGTGGATCTGACGAGGGAGTCACGGAGGGAGTGGTCTTTCCGGAACGATGGTAGGGGAGGGGAGGGAAATATATCCCTGGTGGTGCGGTCCGTTTGGAAAAGATATATTTCCCTCCCCTCCCCTATCAGCGTTCCGGAAAGACCACTCCTGACTTGTGCCTTGTTGATGATGGATTGACTTTAGGAGCCATAAGGTGAGTTACTCACTGCAGTATTGTTAAGCCCTGACCTGCTTTTGTAGCTTGCGTTTATGTGATGAGCTTAGTTGAGTTTCTGGTCAATAGTAACCACCAAGATGTTGTCGGTGAGGAATTCAGTGATGGTAATGTTATAGAATGTCAAGAGGCGACGGTTAGATTGTCTCTTGTTGGAGATAGTCATTACCTGGTGTGAATGTTACTTGCTGCTTGTCAGTCCAAGCCTGAATATTGTCCTGAACTTGTGACATTTGAATATGGACAGCTTCAATATCTGAGGAGTCACAAATAGTGCTGAACATTGTGCAATCATCGGAGAATATTCTCACTTCTGAACTTTTGATGGATGAAGCAGCTGAAGATGGCTGGGCCTGGGACACTACCCTGAGGAATTCCTGCAGAGATGCCCTCAAGCTGAGGTGACTGACCTTCAACAACCACGAACATCTTCCTATGAGCCAAGTGTGCCTCTAACCAGAGGAGAGTTTGTCCCTAATACCCACCAATCCCAGTTTGGTTAGGGGTCCTTGATGTCTCACTTGGTCAAATGTGGCCATGATGTCAAGGTCCAACCACCTCATCTCACCTCTGGAATTCAGGTCCAATAGGAATGATGGTGCAATGGAGAGTAATTGGAGTGTAAAGAGTGATCGTACATTGGAGAGTGAAAAGTAAGTTGGTGTAGAAGTGATGATATAATGGAGAGTGAACTGTGATTCTCGTGTAAAGAGTGATGAAGAGTCACAGGACTTGATAAGTTAACACTGCTTTCTCCCCATACCTACTTTCTAACTGACCTGCTGAGTTTCACCAGCAATTTCTGTTTTTGTAATTAAATTCTTGAGCTGTTCAGGCTAAATATAGATAGAAATAGTCAACAATCTCCCAGATGGATATAACTCATATTAATGTAACTTCTTGGCATACTTTAATATATTTGATGTGATAGGGACCGTCTCCTGTTGGGAGTCTACACCATCTCTTGATGCAGACAAGGCTCGAATCTAGCTTGCTGCTGGGAGCAGAGCTTACCCAATCAATAGCTCCTTTAGCAGCAATGAGTCACAATGCTGTCACGTTGGAACCATCACCAATATAATTACATTCTACTCATACAGGACATATCATGTAGCCTCAACTAAAAATCAGTTGGAAGGTGTTCAAGTTATGCTGGCAAAGGTGCAAGCTTGTTGACCTTAATTTCTGTTGTTTATATTGATTAGATTGGCTCTATTTACATTTGCGCTGGCATTCCATCATGTATAGAGCTTACAACACAGAGAAAAGGCATCCAACAGGTTATGGCTAGTGTTTGTATTGCAGAGGAGCAGCCTCCATCCTTCGGAGTTAATATCCCGATTTGCCCTCTCAGCTCGGTAAATCCCATCAGACTATTTTGAAGAAGAGCAGGCGAATTATCCATCGTGTCCTTGTCATATTTATTCTTCAATCAACATCACCAGGACAGATTTTTATCACATTGCTGTTTGCTGGACAATGCTGTGGTGAAATTGGCTGGAGTGTTTTCTCTATTATAACAGTGTCTGCACATCAAATACTTCATGAGTCAGTGGACAGGAAGGGCGCAATAGATACCTATGTTAATCTTTTCTCTCATTATTTCACTTTCATTTATCCCACCCTCTGAACATATCTTCCTTTTCTGTATTCTTTAATGTACTTATCCAGTTTCACAATAGACTCTCTTGAAGCTAAGAGCCTCCACTTGTCCTTAATGTAATGAGTTCTGACCTAGAGCCACTGATTAGAATCGGGCCAGCAGTTCACCCTAAGATTAGATTAGATTACTTACAGTGTGGAAACAGGCTCTTCGGCCCAACAAGTCCACACTGACCCTCCGAAGAGCAACCCACCCAGACCCATACTCCTACATTTACCCCTTCACCTAACACTACGGGCAATTTAGCATGGCCAATTCACCTAACCTTTTTGGATTGTGGGAGGAAACCGGAGCACCCGGAGGAAACCCACGCAGACACGGGGAGAATGTGCAAACTCCACACAAACTCCAAACTTCCTGAGGCGGGAATTGAACCCAGGTCTCTGGCGCTGTGAGGCAGCAGTGCTAACCACTGTGCCACCGAGTCGCCCTTGGCTAAGGGTTTTTGTCATGATGGTTATGCCTTTCATTGGGCAAAAATGTCTCATAAGAACAGAAATGTGAATTACCGATCCTGTCACAATACCTATCATTTCTATGGCAGTGTGAATAGGGTCTGGTCCGGTATCAGTATCTGCCTTATTTCTACGTGATGTCGGAGACCTGTGTCTGAAATGTGAAATGCACAGATTAGACCTAGTTGGACAAAATTGATCCAAGCAAATTTTTTTGGGGTACCTTTTTACAGAGGCAAAGTTCACCTTTGCATCTGATCGCTGAATACTTTTGAGGGGGAAGTCAGTTGCCTTTTGGAAGAGAGCAGATGCCATTTTGGTGAGGCCGTGTATTCGTTGGGATTGATAAATGCAGGCGAAATGTGCATAAACCTTTCAGTACTGTCAACTTATTGCATCTGTCAGGTATGACAAGATGAACTGCACAAAGAGCTCTCAAAAGGAACTGTCAAAAATGTCATAGTGGACTGTCAAGAGAACTGTCAGAAGTATCTGTCAAAGAGAACTGTCAAGCTATTTAAAATTATTGAAAGCTATTTAAAACTCCTGCCCTTTCAATCTTTCAAAATAAAAGTCTGGCATGTAAAAATAAATTCGCCTGCTACTTTGTGTCATTGCTTTAAGCCTGAAAGTTTTAATAGAATAGTGCTGTATGACTGATTTCATAACCATTCTATTATCACAGTGGGGTGTCTGCCATTTCAGATTGATTGACAGCTACAAGTCATTATAACTTCTTTGAGATGGGACTATGAATTTCAATGTTTGTTAATATATGGGAGTGGGCACCTGAATGAAATGTTTATTGTTATAAACATTTGGGAATGTAAATGTAGGAAGTGGCATTTTATGAATGAGAATACTTTTCAACACGCTGATGCCTGCAACCATCTTTCTGAACTTTATTTTATTTAATCTCTGCATGGATTCTGAGGCCTGTCACAACAGTCCTTCCAACCCAGTCCACACTGGTACATTGCCTCGAGTCCACATTGGGCCCTTGAATCAACTTGAGACTGGAAGTCCACACTGAGGCTACTCCAGGCCAAATGACTGCCATGTCGGGTCAAGACGACACCACACCGTATCAGCATTAGGCTGAGGCAGTCCGAATCTATGCTGAGGCCGGGAGTCCAGGACGTTGCTGAGGAGAAAGAAGAGAACATACAAAAAACAAGAGAAAATAATGAGATAATAAAGAGAAAGAAAAGGATAGAGCAGACAAGTTCTGACTGAAGCATCCCTCCCTGCCACCATCTTGGATTAAGTAGTGAACTGCTGGCAGATTGATCAATAGTTAGGTTGGTGTTTGTCTAAAATGCATATGCGGAGAAAGTGAGGACTGCGGATGCTGGAGATCAGAGTCACTTTCTCCTAGTCCAGCATCTGCAGTCCTCACTTTCTCCCAGTAAGTATTCCTGATGAAGGGCTTATGCCCGAAATGTCGATTCTCCTGCTCCTCAGATGCTGCCTGAATGGCTGTGCTTTTCCAACACCACACTCTCGACTAAACTGCCTCAGACAGTGGATTTGGTAAGTGAGCTTCACTTGCACTTGAGAGTTGGTCATATTTTCATTGGATTCTTTTAATGTCGTTTGACCTACCTGAAATGTTTGGTTTATGGTGGCCTCCATTGCCTCCAGCTATTTCACACCTTGGTTATTTCATAAATGTCTGACTTTGGAAAATAAAGCTGTATCCACGGTCTCAAAAACGTGAACTCACGGAATTCCGTGAGTTGTGAAATTCCGTGGTCATCCCATGAATACTTTTCAGGATTACTGAGAATAATTGTAACAGGAACTGATGTCCTGACTCTTACGACAGAAATTTGAGGGTTCGTACATTAGGTTTATCTTACATGAGAATCAATGGTCGGCACAACATCATGGGCTGAAGGACCTGTTCTGTGCTATACTGTTCTATGTTCTATTGACTCAGTCTTGTGTTAAGAGAAGCCAGGGTGTCCTGGAAAGAACGGTCTCTGCAGAAAGCTGACAAGGGAGCGGAGGAGAATATGTGCCTGATGGTAGAATCCTGCTGGAAATGGCAGCTTGTGATCCTCTGGATGTGGATGCTGGTGGGATGGTAGGTAAGGGAGGGAAGAGAGGGGGTGAGGGCCGAAAGGTGAGAGATGGGTTGGATATGGTTGAGGGCCCTGTCAACCACAGTGCTGGGGAATCCTCAGTTAAGGAAGAAGGTGGGCATTTGGGAGGTCCCTTTTGTAGAAGCTGGTATCATCAGAACAGAGATGGCAGAACTGAGAGAATGGAATATAGTCTTTCCAGGAAGCAGGGTGTGAGGATGTAAAGTCAAGTTAACTGTGGGAGTCGGTGGGTTTGTAGTAGTTCTTCATTCAGGACTCTCACTGTGTTTCTCCTTAACTAGCAGTACCTGAGCATAGCACAGCTTGTTGCCTGACTCCAATGGTGGCGCTATGGAGCTGTGGTCATTTTCCCAATCTATGAAGGACTCCACCGATGAAGCTGAGATTAAATTGCAAAAACGGACTGCAGGGCTCAAAGACAAATGAAACAACATTATAAATTAAAAACAATTTTACAGCCTTCATCAGGCTGCTAGGGGCAGTTGGGAGTTATTGGATGGATTCTTATTTCTTAGTCCAGTGTTTAATGACCTTCCCTCAGCCACCCAGATGTCCTGCAGGGATGATCTGCAGTAGTAATGGATTCTCTTAGCTGTACGCCTGGTGCTAGATTCCACAGAACTAACTATTTGGTGACTGCTCCTGCACTGACCTTCACAGCAGATGGATGTCGACAACTCACATTCTCCCAGTCTCACTGGGACCAGATGGAGGCTGTGTCGCCCCAGAATAAAGTTACTGCTGCATCATATCTCACAGCAGATGAGTGATTCCTCTTTTATGAGACTTTGCTTACGATCTGGTCACTATGACATGCCACATGGCCAATTAGTGTAAATCTGACAGCCCCCACCTTACTGAACTCTGTCCCCTTACAGTATGACATGCTGAGGGAGGGGTGCGGTACACACCAGACCAGTTGCTTGGCTTGAGCCCCGACATGTAAGTGCTTGCGATTGTAACGTCCACATTTGGGTAATAGGAGATGAAGTAAACATTTCCTCTTTTCTTCAGATCTACATGGCCCAGGGCATCTGCTGAGTGCAGATGAGTTAAGGCTTATATAGAGTCATAGAGTCATAGAGATGTATAGCACGGAAACAGACCCTTTGGTCCAACCCATCCATGCCGACCAGATATCCCAACCCAATCTAGTCCCACCTGCCAGCACCCGGCCAATATCCCTCCAAACCCTTCATATTCATATACCCATCCAAATGCCTCTTAAATGTTGCAATTGTACCAGCCTCCACCACTTCCTCTGGCAGCTCATTCCAAACACGTACCACCCTCTGCGTGAAAACGTTGCCCCTTAGGTCTCTTTATATCTTTCCCCTCTCATCCTAAACCTATGCCCTCTAGTT
>NC_057731.1:3242291-3244248 GCF_004010195.1 Chiloscyllium plagiosum | reverse complement strand
TTTCAAGGAGCTATGAACCTGCACTCCAAGGTCTCTTTGTTCAGCAACACTCCCTAGGACCTTACCATTAAGTGTGTAAGTCCTGCTAAGATTTGCTTTCCCAAAATGCAGCACCTCGCATTTATCTGAATTAAACTCCATCTGTCACTTCTCAGCCCATTGGCCCATCTGGTCCAGATCCTGTTGTAATCTGAGGTAACCCTCTTCGCTGTCCACTACACCTCCAATTTTGGTGTCATCTGTAAACTTACTAACTATACTTTTTTATGCTCACATCCAAATCATTTATATAAATGACAAAAAGTGGGGGACCCAGCACCGATCCTTGTGGCACTCCACTGGTCACAGGCCTCCAGTCTGAAAAACAACCCTCCACCACCACCTGCCTTCTACCTTTGAGCCAGTTCTGTATCCAAATGGCTAGTTCTCCCTGTATTCCATGAGATCGAACTTTGTTATTATTCAAATCTTTGAAAACCACTTGAACACCGCTACCACCATATTGCCCATATTTATTGATCACAAACACACAAACTATATTTCAAGATTGGTAAAACATTAATGTGAATCTTTTAATTAAAAGCAAGATGAAGTATAAACAGTGGAGCTGGGAGACTATACATACAGGTGTGACCTGTAAGACTGCAGCTGAGTTCTGCTCATATCCTGTATTGAGGTGAGTCGTGATGGACAACAGTTTAATATATAATCCTTTAACGCTACATAGACATCACCACACCAACTATCCTTCATTATAATTTCAACTTTATTCATTTTTCGATTACATCCCCATTTAAAGATTTCCTCTGTATTCCCCACTAGCCATATTCAGCTAATTGTTCTATAATATCCTGACTATGCTCTATCTCGCCATTTAAATTTGAAAATCACATTAGCTGTCAGCCACTTATTCAGCACTGTTTCCTTTTCTATATTAACTGTGAGCTACTATTACTTCCTTTACTTATTTTAATATGTAATCCTCCGCACCAGGGTCTTAACCTCTCTCAATTTTATGAATTTATCTATTATACCCCATTCTATATTAAATGTCTTCCTATACCTTCTAATGTCAAGCTCACCATGTGCATTTGCTTGCTAAATACCTGGTAATTTGTTTCTTAATATTTCTGCAATTTTATTGTCATTACCTGCAGGTTTGTTGTATGCATCACGTATGTGTCTTATTCTATCCTCATTTTTCTTTTGCTATTTATGTGTCTGTAGAATGCTTTCCCAATTAGTTGATATTCCTTGACAATTTAATTTTGTACTTTCGTTTCCTATTGCTTTATTTCTCCCATTCCTTTCTGAGGTAAGGGCATCAAGGAATATAAAGGGAAGGTGAGACAATGGGGTGCAGATCACCCACATGAAAATGAAAAGACAGAATTGGCTTGTGGGCTGAATGGCATCCTCCAGTTTCTAACATTCTTGCATTGCTAAACAGACCCAGGACTGGAGTGAGTTCTTGTGATCTAACAATTAAAATGCCAGAGAATATCAAATATATTTTTAGAACATAGAACGTTATAGTGCAGTACAGGCCCTTCGGCCCTCAATGTTGCGCTGATCTGTGAAAATAATCTGATGCCCATCTAACCGACACCATTCCATTATTTTCCACATGTATGTCCAATGCCCGTTTAAATGGCTTTAATGTCTGCAAGTCTGCTATAATTGCAGGCAGGCCATTCCACTTCCCTTCTCTGAGTGAAGAAAGTACTCCTGATATCTGTCCTAAATCTGTCACCCCTCAATTTAAAGCTAAGTCTCCTCATGGTAGCCTTCACCATCCAAGGAGAAAGGCCCTCACTGTCCACCCTATCTAACCCTCTGATTATTGTATACATCTTGTGGGCGGCACGGTGGCACAGTGGTTAGCACTGCTGCCTCATAGCGCCAGAGATCCGGGTTCAATTCCCGCCTCCGGCGACTGACTGTGTGGAGTTTGCAC
>NC_057731.1:3221007-3242214 GCF_004010195.1 Chiloscyllium plagiosum | reverse complement strand
GTGTGGACTTGTTGGGCCGAAGGGCCTGTTTCCACACTGTAAGTAATCTAATCTAATCTTGATGAAGTCACCACTCAACCTTTTTCCCTCCAATGAAAACAGCCTCAGTTCCCTCAGCCTTTCCTCACAAGACCTCCCTTCCATACCATTGGAAAATGCAGACTGGGTGGGATGCTCTTTGGAGGGTCAGTGTGGATTTGATGGGCCGAATGGCCTGCTTCCACGCTGGAGGGATTCTATGATACAGTCCCACTGGGTCACAAGACTCCTTACATCATAGAGATCTGCAGCTTTCCATTTGAATGCAGGATTTTTGGTGGTAGCTGCAGATTTTTGTTACAGTTATCAGGTTTCCCCAGCTCTTGCCAAGCGAACTTCATTCTGGGTTGCAGTACCATTAGTGACCACTGCCTTTGCTTGTCATAGATTAGCTAAGGATTCCTGAAGAAGGGCTTATGCCCGAAACGTCGATTCTCCTGTTCCCTGGATGCTGCCTGACCTGCTGCGCTTTTCCAGCAACACATTTTCAGCATAGATTAGCTAAGGCAGTGCTGGTGCTGTGGGGCCCTTCCTGGATTTTCCAGAGTTAAAAATCGCACATCAGGCTATAGCCCAACAGATTTATTTGGAAGCCCAAATGCTCCGAAAGCTTGAACTTCCAAATAAACCTGTTGGACTATAACCTGGTGCTGTGTGATTTTTCACTTTGTCCACCCCCAGTCCAACACCGGCAAATCCACATCATGGTTTTTCCAGGTTTGATATTAAATTTGCCCACAGAGCACCCTATCTGGCACAAAACAAAGTGAGACTACCTATTTCAAAGTGAGACTACCTATACCCTAACATAACCTTTCAGCCTGAAGAACTGTTAGTGGATACATCCTTTTCAGCCACCCGAGTCTGCTATATTTGGCTTCAATTCAACTGTGGAAAGAATTCAACTGTGCACTTCTTTCTCTTAAAGTGTGTCATCATTCCCCACTTGGCTATTTCAGGTCTGTTCCTGCTTAAACCTCACAGTAGATAGACTTGGCTATTTAAGCTCTCCCATATCTCTCTTGCTGGGACCTGATACCAGCTGGCTGAGATGAAATGTAATCCCAGAGAGCCAGTACAGTGTGCAGGATCCCTAAAGAAATACAGAATCCCTTACAAACAGTGAGGTTTAACGGCCACTTGATTTTCATATCAGCTCTTTTCTTGAGGTGGATGTGACATGAAATAATTTCAAAGAGGCTGGTACTCTGTCACCAAGTCATCCTTTATTTACACATCAACAGTCCTTACCCGTGGTGCTGTCTCGTACAGAGTCAGGTACCAGTTTGTCAGTATATCTGATGCGCATTTTGATATTAATTGGGCTTTGTTGATTGGACCAGGTTAACAGTCCCAGTCAGGGAACTCATATTCTGGCTGACCTCGTTACAATCACTACATCACTGCTACTTGGGTGGCATGATGACTCAGTGGTTAGCACTGCTGCCTCACAGCACTGGGGACCCTGGTTCAATTCCGACCCAGGTGACTGTATGGAGTTTGCAAACTCTCCCCGTGTCTCCGTGGGTTTCCTCTGGGTGCTCTGGTTTCCTCCCACATTCCAAAGATGTGCAGGTCAGGTGGATTGGCCAAGCTAAATTGTCCATAGTGTCGAGGGATGTGCAAGCCTAGGTGGGTTAGCCATGGTGAACACAGGGTTACAGGGATAGGGCAAGTGGGGGTAGGGTGTGTCGGATGCTTTTTGGAGGGTTGGTGAGAACCTGATGGGCCAAATGGCCTGCTTCCACACTGTAGAGATTCTATATACAGATTTAGTGGATTAGCCATGCTAAATTGTCCATAGTGTTCAGACGTGTGTGGGCTAGCCATGGGAATTACAGGGTGGATTAGATTGGGTTGGGTTTTGAAGGGATGCCCTCCGGAGGGTCAGTGTGAACTCAAAGGGCCAAATGGCCTTCTGTCACATTGTGGTGGACCTCCAAAATCACATGACCATCAGAAATCATCAACTACCAGCGTGTTATATGAATGGTGCACTTCAATACGAAACGTATCCAAAAGCCTGCGACCGCAATGTCATCATGTTGTACTCTTTTCGACGTTAATCACATAAGGTCTAGTGAAACAATAACGTAATGTGGGTTCTTTATCAGAAGAAAAAATGATATACATTTAAATTTAAGCTACCTTTGGTGCATTTAACCAACAATTGCTTCTTCAGTTTGTTGGGGTAGAAAATGATTGATCACAATTTTCTATGCCCCTAAAAGGCGTATGCACATCATATCAAAGCAACCATTACTCGGACTAGGTTTCAATTCCAGCATTTCTTTTTAAATGATGGCATTGAAAACTGCTGTGGTAGGATTTTAACCTGCGTCCCCAAAGTATTAGCCTATACGTCTGAATTACTAATCAGGTGCTGTTATCACTGAGCCATCATCTCTCCTCTTGCTGGTCTAGGTGTCTTCTCCTGTTTCAGTTTGTTCTGTTCTTTTATTTTACACGAATACCCTTCTCATAAACCACAATAAATATATTTTTTCAAATAGTGCTATCATTTCATCTTCACATCACTACCTCATTTGATGGCTTTACTGTAATGAATCCTGGTTACAGTCCTCTGAATTCGTAGATTAAGATTGGTGGAATGTGAGTTGAATTGGATTAATGTCTTTTGGAAGGCCATCTTTAAAATCCTGCAATACATTTTATTAACAGTGCAGATCCTTCAAACTGAATGTCCTTATGCTGCGTAATAATACTGCTAAGTCAAGAGAAAAATTGAAAGTGAGCATTATAGAGAAAGACTTTGCCCAGGTCAGAAAGTAAATGGGTATGGATTACTTCAGTCTAACTACAAATTTATACAATAATGGAAAACCAACAGTGCTCCACTCACTTTATCCAACAAATCAAAAGAAGCAGAATAACTGAATGAATGCCCCCATCTGAATGCTAAGATGAAAACCTCAGGGTGCAATATAATAACATTGATGCCTTTGTTGTTCTCTTCCAGGCAATGGGAGTCAATTCAGCATATTGACTTTCCCTGTCAATCATGGCAGTGTTGTGCTAGAAGCTAGTAACATAATTACCAGTGAGTGCTTTCTGCTGAGGCAATAGTGTACGCTATTTGGAGAAGTTGCTTCCATCTTTAAGATTGGCTTGATCTGGCTTTACTGATACACCCTTAGCTGTTGAGGTCTTCATGGCTGAGGCTGGGACTTTACATTTGGTCCTCTCTTGGACTGTACTGTCTCCCATTCCCACTCTACAACATTTTGGTCTATGTCTCACCTAAGAGTGACTACTATCTGTGCCTCTGGAGTGATGAGAAGCTCTTTTATTTACACACAAACACACAACATTCTGCTCTCTGTATTATTCTATAAGTTTGATTTGGATAAATGTGAGGTATTGCATTTTGGTAAAACAAACAAAGACAAGACTTATACAGTGCAAAGTAGGGCCTTGGTTAGTGTTGTAGAACAGAGAGACCGAGAGGTTCAGGGACATAATTCTTTGAAGTTTGAGTCACGTATAGATAGGGTGGTTAAGAAGATGTTTAGCATGCTCAGACCTCTGAGTGTAGGAGTTGGGGCGTTATGTTGCAGTTGCAAAGGATGTCGGTGAGGCCTCTTTTGGAGAACTGTTTCCCTTCCTGCTGAAGGGCTTCTGCCCGATTCTCCTGTTCCTTTGATGCTGCCTGACCTGCTGTGCTTTTCCAGCAACACATTTTTAAGCTCTGATCTCCAGCATCTGCAGTCCTCACTTTTTCCCATTCTGCTCTCCGTGTTATAGGTAGGATATCATTAAACTGGAGAGAGTTCAGAAGAAACTTACCTGGGTGTTTCTAGTAAAGGAGAATTTGAGTTATAAGAAGAGGCTGGATAGACCTGGGATAAAGTGAGCAAGGGATAAACCAGAAAACTATAGTTTGGTTAGTCTAACCTTGGTGGTGAGGAAACTATTTTTCACTAGAGCGTAGGATGTTGAGGGGTGACCTTAAAGAGGTTTATAAAATCATGGGGGTTATAGGTAAGGTGACGGGTGTCTTTTCTCTATGGGAGGAGATTACAAGACTAGGGACATATTTTTAAGGTGAGAGGAGAAAGATTTAAAAAAGGACTTTATTACACAGAGAGTGTTCATGTGTGGAATGAATTTCCAGAGGAAGTGTTGGATGTGGGTGCACTTACAGCATTTAAAAGACATTTGGATACGTGCATGATTAAGAAAGATTTGGAGAGATATGGGCTGAGTGCAGGCAGGTGGGACTAGTTTAGTTTGGGATTATGGTTGGCATGGACAGGTTGGTCCAAAGGGTCTGTTTCTGTGCTGTATGACTCCTTGACACTATTCTCAGATTATTTCATCCTCTTCTCAGACTCTCAGTAGCAAGTAACCTTAGAGTTAGCATAATTATAGGCCGAGAAATTAATGTTCCCTGCCCCCAATCCTTCTTGCTGGTATTACCCTAAGCTATCAATGCCATGTGGCAAAGGATGTTTGCACAAATTCTTTGGCAGAAGATAGGCACAATCTTGATAAGCAGTAAACAGATGTATTACATATTACTTAGTCGCTGGTTATACAAAATCTGAAAAACATGATGGTTTCTTGTAAGGCATCAGGTGCAGCTTGGGAGCATGCTCACATAATTACTACAGAGACATTCTCACAGACTAACGGTAACAAACCCAGAGTAGAGAGCACCCTCTCAGGAAGACTTTTATACCCAGATAGGCACACCTTATCTCATGATGAAAGGTTTTCTCTTTCAGGTACGATGTGTTTCAATGAGTAAAAGGTATATCATCTGATCCATTCTCATGTCAAACTATTTTGTTTAACACATGGGATGTATTCTGGTGATGCAAGGGAGGAAATTAGCATGGCCATTGGCAATAATTTTCAATTCCTCTCTGGTCACAGGAGAGGTGCCAGATGATGGAGGACAGCCAATGTAGAATCATTATTCAAGAAGGGAGCAAGGGATAATTTGGGAAACTATAGGTGGGTCAGTCTGACCTTAGTGGTGGGGAAACTATTGGAATCAATTTGGCGGGACAGAATTATTTTCTTTTGACAAGGCAGGGCTCAATCAAGAACGGTCAGTTTGGTTTTATTGAGGAGAGGTCACTTCTGACCAACTTGATTGAATGAAGGACAATCACTGAAGCACTCGTCAGCTCCTCCCAGAAACAGTCCTTTATATCCTGATGGTCGAAATTCATCTTATGATTCAATTAACTCTTTCTGATACTGTCTTACACGACATGTCTTGGTAACTCAAATATAGTATTAGGATGCAAATCTAGAGATTATTATCAGGGAACTGAAGATGGAGGCAATAGACAGGTAGTATAAGAGAAACACCATACAACAAATGAAGTTTAAAGCTTATGGGTGTTTCAGAATGCCAAGGAGGCCACTAGAGATGACCAAAGCAGGGATAGTGATTTTAGTAGCAGGGGTAAAGCTGACCAGTATTGCAAACTCAGAAATAAGAGCTCTCAGTGATAGATAGGATGGAATAAGCAATATCGTTTCATTGTACCTCAAGGAAGGCTGTTTTTTTTAACCAACATTATTCCTCATGTTGACCTTCACAACCCTTTAAATATATTCCGCAAAGTTGCAATTTTTTTCTGCTTAGTTTCTTAGCAACATTCCTGATGGAGAGTGCACCTTGGAAAACCGCCAGGAAAATACAAATGCTTTTCTGCTGCAGAACAACGCACAGTCATTGCCAATTTGAATGGACAAGCCTGTCAGACAGTTTAAAAACCCATAATCAGCGATGAGTCAAGGTGCAGGGGTGTTTCGCAATAGGTTATGTCTAAATTAAAAATCATTAACTATGGTGGAACTGTGCCCAGGATTAACAGTAGTCAACTTGCATTGCATCATTTCCATGTGCTCATTGACCTGCTGTCACTGGGAGGGGAGGGAAGGATAGGGCTGACAGTAAAGGTGGACACTCTCAGAGCAACAGACGGGTGAAGTCCAATTCTCTACTGGGCCATCTTTTTTGAACCACTGACCCTTTATTTGCCCTGTAGGCGGGTCCTGGGTATTAACAATGTAGCACTAATCTCCACTTGGTGCCTATTGACTTTTTCACCTGGGTATGTGCTATCTGAAGGAAAAGGCACATTGCACCGGGTCTCACTTACTCTATGGCCATGTCAGAGAAGCATCATGGAAACAAGCCAACGCTCTTCTTAGATGTATTTAAAAGCCTCCCACAATACTGCTGTAAGAGGCACTTACCCTTTAAGAGGGATTTTGAATCTGTACGAGGAGCATGTTGGCTTTTCAACCATTCTAGCCCACTCGGCCATTCTGGATCATGGCAGGTCTTCTACCTCAGCGCTATATCCCCACATTAACCCCCGTTCCCTTGATGGCCTTGTAATGAGAAATCTTTCAATCTCTGTGTTGAACTTACTCAGTGACTGAGCTTTAACAGCTCTTGGGGGTAGAGAACTAAAAAAAATTGAGTGAAGGGGTTCCTCCTCACCTCAGTCTTAAATGCCTTGGTCATTTTGAGATTGCATCCCTAGTTTAGACTGCCCTCGACTAACTCCCACCCTCAGTTGTCAGGAGAAATATCCTCCCTGCATCTACCCTGTCAATTCCTGTGAGACATCTGTATGGTTCAATTAGACCACTTTGTTCTTCAAAACACGAGAGCAAGGCTGGCCTTCAACATGGTTCATGTCCCCATCAAGGACTTCATTTCTGTTCCAGTCACTTTGCTCAAAGACTATCTGCTAACAACCCCTGTGCAATATGATCCCCAAAGCTCCAGTTAAGACTCTCGATGACCAATTCATGGTGCTGGATGTCAATGGATTCTGTTCCAGTCAATCTGTGGCCCAGGATTGATCTCCTGCCCTCCTACAAACTGTCTCGATGAAATATTGTGCTCAGTTCAGGCATGAACTTGGAAGGTTTTGGAGAAGGGGCAGAAAACTTTCAATACACCCAGGGATGAATCAGTTATGTGCATAGATTGGAGCTGCCTGACAGTGTGGAGGAGATAGAGTCATTGATGGCTTTTAATGGGAATGAGGTAACCAACTGAACAATTGTGGGGTATCAGGGAAAGGGCATTACAGTGGGACTAGATGAGCCTTTCCCTGGCAGAAAGCCAATACAAATCAAGTGGACAGCTTTCACGCTGTGACTTTTCTAATATTCTATTATAAAACAGGGAATTATGACTACAGTTGCAGAAGAGTTGTCCCTGTATATAATATGCACAAGGGAAAAAAGTTCTGGACAACCAGAAATTGGGCAAATCTTATTCCAATTGATCGGTGAGCAGCTCCAGTGATCTGGCATAAACCGTTAACACACAGTGAATGAAAAATCTCACCCTTTTCTGTTACACGTAAAGTGTTTCTGCACAGGCTATAGCCACAACAATTCACTCAATAATAATGCAGCAAAAGACTACAGTTCCCCACTGCTTCCTTCACATCAGCCACCCATTGAGCCTCTCTGCTGGACTGTGCTGTTGCCTTGTTCTAAAGAGGTACTTTGTTTTTCAAATCTGAATAGTCCACAAACTGAATATGGATCGATCGAGTCACGGTCTTTATTACATCTCAATTTTCTTGTGAGGGATGCATTTTCCTGCCTCAGTTATTGCTGAAAATGTGTCTTCATTGAACCATAGAAGCAGACAGAAAATGTAGAATAAGGCCAATCAGCTCCCTGTATCTGTACTAGATCTTTGGAAAATGTATGAATCATCCTATCTTGCTGCCCTTTCTCTAAGTGATCTATCGCTGAGACAATCGGCAAAGCAAGGCTCTTGAGAGTGAATTTCAAGGCCAGATCTGTTAATATGAAGAATTGTAATCCCTTGAGAAGTGCAGTGAGATTAGTGATCCACTGTGTCATTAATGTTTATAGAGAGATATTGAGAAGTGAGTGGGATCTGTCTTGGTATTGGTATTTGATGTGAGCTGTGCGTGATTAATCAAAATATCTTACCCATGGTTGCCACATGTTAATTCATGAAGTGGGAAACAAATTGTACATGTATTTCTGATCTAGCCTGTACAGTCAACTATTGTTGAAAACCATGGAATCAGATAGCTTTTTTTTGGTAAGTTCCCTGGACCCCACATTTTGCCTCCTATAAAAATAGAAGTTACTAGTATACAGCTGGATCTTAGCATAAATTTGGAAGGTTGATGTGCAACGTAACAATTACCATTCAGAAGTGAAAATTTAACCTGGAGCCAAATGGCTGAGGTGCTAATTGAGTGAGCCACAATTCCTCCATATTGCTCATTAATCATAATTAGGGTTCATTGATAGTGCTGTGTGCTCTGAAATTCACAGGATGAGTGAGGTTGAGAGGAAACCAGTGACTGCCAAAGATGCAGCAGCCGATTGAGAGAACCCCTGAGTCATCTGTGCTGAACACACAAGAGAAACTCAGCAGATCTGGAATCATCTGTGAAGGGAGAAGTAGAGTTAACATTTCGACTTCAGTATGATTCTTCTCCAGAATCCCCAAGAGAATTCCCTGTGAGTCTCTCATTAAGAGATGCTATCAATATGTGCCTGTAATGGTTAGTTGGGGCTTGGGAGCTGTCACCATCCTTTCATTACTGTTAATGTGACATTCATTTACTTACTCCAGCCTCTCAAAGTGAATAGATACTCCTTATTTATACCCAGCTAACAACCTGTTAACGTGCACCATGTGTCAGCAGCACTCTAGCCTGTGGACAGAATCTGTAATCCAAAGCAGGGAACAAGCCCAAATGGAAAAAGAATCCTTCAAATGTTTACGGTTGCAGATTACCTGTATGATGGAATTAGTACAAGTTTTAATAAAATGGACAACCTGCCTCAGGATCGGTTGTTCTGTTACTGTGGGATGGAAATTGCAAGTGCTGCTGAGAGCCCAGTCTGACTTGACAGTTGGTATTCCATAGACAATTAGTCCCAGTCATCATCTTCCAGGGCCCTACTCAATTCTATCATGGTTCAAATGATCTCACAATAGTCCTTCATTTGTATCAGAGACTGTATGTCATGTAGTGACACTCAATATAGGCTTACCACAAGCCAGTCTCTGGGTAAAATATAAAGACCTGCTCATAACCAAATAAATCAAATTATTTAGATCGGCTGGTGCTTCATTTGTCTCGGTGTCAATCATGTACAGTTTATTTGTGGCATTAAGGAGATAATTAATGCTTAGCTCCTCAATTTTTTTTCTCTTCATCAGTTACAATCACAAATGAAAATATTTTGTTCCTTGGGTTTGCTGAAAGATCACGGGCAAATTGGTTTGAAGAGGCTGTTGCAGCTTTATGTGAATTTATATATCTATCTTGTATATGAATATGTGCTCAACACATCCTAATGAAGAATTAGTAAAGTTCAGTCACGGTCCACCCACTTTCTTTCTGATCACCCTGCATATCCTCTCTGAGTTCAGCTTGTCGGTCAGACCAAGGCTCTTTAAGATTGTCAGTTGTCATTTCACCTGACGGTGTGGAAGCAGGCCATTTGTCCCATCAACTCCACACCAGCCCCCCCAAAGAGCATTCCACACAGACCAATCACTTCCCACAGCCAATCTGTTGAACCATACCCATTTTTGGACTGTGAGGGGAACCCAGAGCATGCCCACGCAGACACAGAGAAAATGTGCAAACTCCACACAGACAGTTGCCTGAGGCTGGAACCGAACCCAGATCCCTGGTGCTTTGGAAGCAGCAGCGCTCACCACTGAGCTATTGTGCCACCTGAAGTTTGACACCTCATTTAAAGAAAAAGGCAGTATACTGTATAGATGTGATGATTTGGAGATACTGGGGTGTACAAAGTTAAAAATCACACAACACCAGTTTATAGTCCAACAGGTTTAATTGGAAGCACTAGCTTTCGGTGGTAGTCTACCACCTGATGAAGGAGCGTCGCTCCGACAGCTAGTGCTTCCAATTAAACCTGTTGGACTATAACCTGGTGTTGTGTGATTTTTAACTACTGTATTGATGTGTTAGCCTAGATTATGAATAAAAGTCCTGGAGTGGGACTTGAAACCAGAGAGAAGAGAATGCCACCAATCGAATTGAATGTGAAGAGATGTTGCAGATGCTGAATCTGTACGTATCCATAGTTTCCGTAGCAGAATGTGAACACTGGAAATTATAGGGTAGGGGGTTAACTGCACCAATACTCTAATAATAGCCACTGAGCATGAGTGTATGAGCTAGGTCATGATCTTGTTAGATCATAAAGGGCTATGAGTGATGGAAGAAGGCACTTGTGAAGTCAGCTCTATCATACTTGTTATATAGCTTATTATTAATAACCATCATTGATTTTCTCCAGCTTTATATTCTGACCTTCTCTGCCTCAAACACCTAGAACTTGCTAACAGTTAAGCCAACAGGAGTAGGGGGTATGAGAGGAGTCAGTTTATTTAAACCGACAATCTCAGATAAGGAAATAATGTTGAAAGTCCCTCAGCAAAGAGTAATGGGATACAATGCTTCTTAGCAAATACACTTGGATGTAGAGGTCAGAATATACTTCCAGATGATATTAAACAGGGAACATAGCAATGTGAAGAGGTCACAAATGATGTGACGAGTTGGGCAGATGGATTTCAGTTGGGATTCAGAGTGAGTAAATCTGAGCCAGTCTATTTTTGAGAAAAGGACAATGAGAGGAAACGGGAAAAGTTTAAAAGAGCGTGGAAATGCTGAGAAACATTACACTGAGACATTTGGTATGAGGTGGATCTGATTAATGCACCATCATATTTGATTGACTTGAATTTCAAAGCACAAAGGATCACTGATTTTATCATTCAAGTGCTAAGGACAGAGTCAAAGAGGGGACACCAACCCAAACAACCCAAAGTATTACAGCGGTGGAAAGGACGATGGATGAGGACTTGCCATCTGAGGTAGTTTGGGCTGAGGTTAGGAATAGGAAAGTTTGAATACGATGACCTGTTTTAGAGAACTCTTTCAGTCTAAATTTGTTCCTTTGAAATAGTTTGTTTTTTTTTGTTTATGTTACTGGCAGTAAATTTCAGTGTTGTTCATTTCAAATGATGCATGTTGAGGAATATAATTATGTGTTATGTTGCTTGAAATATGTGGCATATCATTGACTGGACATATGTCTTGGACTTCTTGATAAGTACGCTAAATCAAAGGAGACTAACAATGTGAGATTTACAATGAAAACAAACTCCTCAATTGAAGTCACTAAAACAACAATAATTTCAGAGAGACGTCACATAGCTCATTTGTGGAAGTAATCAAGCTACTAGATTTGAACACAATGAGTGAGGTGTGTTGTCTGGAGCGACAGCTTTTGACCATTTCCCCAATCTCTCTGAAGCGCTTTTTGTCAATGTTTGTCAGTAAATAACCCACTGAAGACCTCATCACCAGTAGAGGTTCCCCAGAAGAAAGGCTTTAATGCTATAGCCTGGAAGGCCTTCAGGGTGAATTCTGAATCAATTCTACTGTCTAGGTAAAATGTGTTTAGCATAGCTCAATCCAGGAAGGAGTCTCAATGCCAATTTTCTATGTGAAAAGCGATTCCAATTGCAGACTGGCATTTGAAATACTTTTTGAACCTTTTGAAGTTGATTAGGTTGGACAACTGGTTTGCACAGCAGAGTGATGCCAACAGTGTGGGTTCAATCACTGCATCAGCTGAGGTTACCACAAAGATCCTTCCTTCTCAACCTCTCCCCTCCCCTGAGGTGTGGTGACCCTCAGGTTAAGACTTTACCTCTATTTTCCTGAATGTAATTGTTATTTGGCAAAAGTACTCTTAAGATACCAATCTGCAGAATTTGTATATTTTTCTCCCCAGGCTTGGAGAAATAGGGAGGGAGAGCGAGAGAGTGAGCGAGTGTATATGTTTGTGTGTGTGTGTGTACATGTGTGTCAATGTGCATGGATTTTCAAGAGGAGTAGTTGCACATATTTGCTAAGTTTAAACCCTTTTTAAAAGTCATACTTGCTTAACTCCTATTTGCAATGAACTTGGTTTTATTTGTCACTTAAGGGACCTGGCTACTTGTTCCTGACACTGAGCTGTATACAACCACTCAGCTATATACAGTCGACAATATATTGTCTCACCACTGCCGAAAATCAAGCTACACTATTCCACAGCTTGTATAAATGACAAATTTAATTTCTGGGTTGGTTAATGCCTGACTATGACCGCTGTCTAAGATATAAGAAACTCACATCAAGTTCCATCAATAAATAAGAAACCAAAGAGTATCTCGTATCATAAACTCATACTTTAACCTGTGGCAAAATGAATCATCAATTACTGACATAAATGTAAATGATACCCACTTTAAATGCTCACGTTCATTCACAAGTAGGGAGGGCAAGGCAGGCCAGACACATTTTTGCAGGAATATTGTGGCTGGAAAATATAAGCAGAAAGAACAGTGGGTGTGGATCAAGAGCCCAAGTTAAAAGGGATGGAATGCGATAAGTTTCTCATAGTTCATTTCAATTTTTGGCAACAATATCACATTGTTGTCAATTACAACAATCCCCAGTTCCATAGCAGGTCAGTTCAAGGTCTCTTCTCAGGAAGGGTCACTGTACCCGAAACGTTAACTCTGATTTCTCTTCACAGATGCTGCCAGACATGCTGAGATTTTCCAGCAACTTCTGTTTTTGTTTCAGTATGAGGCCTGAATTGTTTGAAGGAGTTTGGAGGTCTGACTCTCCCTGCTCTCCTCTCTCAGTTCTGTGACTTAACTGCTTCTTAAAACCTACCCACAAGCTGTTGCTGGGTAATTTCTTTCTTCAACCCAAAGACTCCCGGTCTTACAAAAATATCAAATCCAATTTCTCCAAAAGTGACTTGCTGTTATGTAACATATGGATGAGGGAACTGAGGGCATTGTTGCTAACTTTGCAACTGACACAAAGATAGGCAGAGGGAGGAAGTTGAGGGGAGGCTACAGAAGGACTTGGACTGGCCGGAAGAGTGGACAAAGAAGTGGCAGATGGACTACAATATGGGAAAGTGTGAGGTTATGTACTTTAGTAGAAAGAATATGGTCTTTGACTATCTTCTAAATGGGGAAAAGGTTTGGAAATCTGAAGCAGAAAAGGACTTAGGAGTCCAGTTTCAGGATTCTCTTAAGTTTAATATGCAGGTTGAGTTGGCAGTCAAGAAAGCAAAATGCAATGTCAGCGTTCATTTCAAGAGGGCTAGAATACAGGAGCAGGGATCATAGAATCCCTGCAGTGTGGAAACAGGCCATTTGGCCCAACAAGCCCTCCGAAGAGTAACCCACCCAGACCCATTCCCTTACCCTATTACTCTACATTTACCCCTGACTAATGCACCTAACCTACATATCCCTGAACACTCTGGGCAATTTAGCTTGGCTAATTCACCTAACCTGCACATTTTTGGACTGTGGGAAGAAACTGGAGCACCTGGACGAAACCCATGCAAGACATTGGGAGAATGTACAAACTCCACACAGACAAAGGCCCGAGTCCCTAGTGCTGTGAGACAGTAGTGCTAACACAGCAGAGCCACCGTGAGACCGTTGTGAGCAGTTTTGGGACCTGTATCTAAGAACAGATATACTGGCATTGGTGGGGGTCCTGAGGAACTTTACAGGAATGATTCTGGGGATGAAGGTTTTGTCATATGAGGAGCAGTTCAGGACTCTGGTTCTGTGCTGATGGAGTATAGAAGTAAAAAGGGGATCTCATTGAATCTTATAGAATACTGAAAGGCCTAGATGGAGGGGATGTGAAGACTATGCTTCCTTTAGTAGGAGAGACTAGGAACAAGTGCACAGAGTGAAGAGATCACCCTTTCTCACTGTCATGAGGAGGAATCTTTTCATCCAGAGGGTGGTTAATCTGTGGACCTCATTGTTGCAGAGAGTTATGGAGGCCAAGTCATTGAGTGTGTTTAAGACAGGTTGTCGATGAGGAAAAAGATTTATTTTATTTTTTATAGAAACCCCACAGTATGCAAACAGGCCATTTGGCTTAACAAGTCCACACCAACCCTCCGAAGAATATCCTACCTCGACCCATTCTCCTACCCCTGTTACTCTATATTCCCCCCCAACTAAAGCCTACACCTCCCTGAACACTCTGGGCAATTGAGCATGGCCAATCCACCAATCCTGCATCGTTGGACTGTGGGAGGAAACCAGAGCACCTGGAGGAATCCCATACAGACATGGGGAGAACGTGCAAACTCTACACAGACAGTTATCTGAAGCGGGAATCGAACCTGGGTCTGTGACACTGTGAGGCAGCAGTGCTAACCACTGAGCCACCGTGCTGCCCCAACACAAAGGTTACAGGGAGAAAGCAGGAAAATGGGGGTTGAGAAACACATTGAATGTGGAGCAGATGGGATGAATGGCCTAATTCTGCTTCTATATCTTATGGTTTTAAGATCTTATAGTACTTGGTGAATGAACATCACACAATTCCACTTTAGTTTTCAGTTGTAAAACAAATCTGGTTCATTCTCTGCAACGCAGCAGTTCAAACTTCCATTTACGGTTTTATGTTTCAAATCAAATATCTGCAGTCCTTACAATAGAACTAATAATATCTCATTCCTTTTAAAATTAATACTTTTGTGTCCCTCCTAACTGCATTGCAAAAACATACGTTAAAATGTTCAATAATTCCCTTGAATATATAATACAGTATCAAACTCAATACATGATGTTCATAAGATAAAGTACTTGTTGAGAAACACTCATATAATTAACTTTATTGTCTTATCTCTTCAAATTGTTGCTTTCCGTTCTCAACTGAAGTGGGGCACATACTGGAGTGGGGAAGGAATCCAGCTATTCTGCTCTTTCACACATTGAACTTGATGTTCATTAGCAGACCCTTCTATCAGTTGGTGAAAGGCTCCAGGACTCATCAAAGAAGACATTTGACCCTTTACAGGAGATAATCATGTACTTACAGCCATCAGATAATCTGACAGCAGTGTGCTAAAAATCTATAACGCCTCATATCTCTTCCCCTTTTTACATTCAGTGCTGCATTGCAGTGATCCAATTTCAAATAGATTAGCTGCACTTCCAAAGACATCTTCTGCTCAGAAAATAGCGGGAGGCTTTTTTCAATCTGCTCACTTGGCAAAAATTAACCATTCCGACCAGCTCTCCCATTGGATCTCGTCCACTGGGGGTTAGATGGCATGTGGTCAGAGTTACTACTGACCTGCATGGGAACAGGAGGAGCAGGGGCATGTTATGGGAATAGTTTAACTATCAGAGGACCACTCGTTGGAAAATTGAGGGGTGCAATATTGGATTTACACCTCTTCCTTCTTCCTCTCCAGCGCAGTCAACATGAGGCAGAGTGTAAACTATACTGCACCCTACAAAATGATTACATTTACCCAGTACATGCCCTGGTGTCATTAATTTGTTCTCTTTGTGCATGCACCTCATTCTTAAGCTTTGACATCCCGTGATTGGCCGTCTTTATTCTCAATTATTAAGGTGGTGATTGGCTCCATGACTATCAAAGAAGACACTTGACTCGTTACAGGTGTCTACACCAAGGTACGACTGAGGAATTCCTGTTGAGGTTTTGGAACTCTCCACTGCCACCTGGGGAGCCAATCAAATGGCGTTGTCTCCTTTTGGAAGCTGCGCCAAGCCACAAACCAATCCAGCGGTGGCCATGTCCCTCTAAACAATACCTCAGAGGGAGAGGTTTCATCTACCAAAGAGCTACCAACCTCTGACTGGCCAGCAGTTCTTGTGCTCAGTGCTGCCACAAGGAAGGCAGTGGCCACTCCAGGAGAAACACCCACTGGAGTGCCAGGATTGTGAAGCGAGCCACAGATAGAGTCATTGAGTCATAGAGATATACAGCATGGAATAAGGCCCTTCAGTCCAACTCGTCCATGCCAACCAGATATCCTAAACTAATCTAGTCCCATTTGCCAACACTTGGCTCATATTCCACTAAATCCTTCCTATTTATATACCCATCCAGATGCCTTTTAAATGTTATAATTGTACCAGTCTCCACCACTTCCTCTAACTTAATACTTATGGCTTATATTTTTAAAGTTTAATCAAGAGACCGATCTCAGTAAAGCATATACCCAAGAAAGAACCCACTCTACTCACTACTGTAGACTTACAGCGAGGTTACACATAAAAACTATGCACTTCTCTGTTCCTGTGCTGTGAGTCCTCCCACACAGGCGCCTCCAAGATCAACTGTGAATTTTGCAATTTGCTAGTTTTTCCTAGACTCACGCCGATGTCCAGAGATACTTGAACTGAAACAGCAAAGGCAGTAGCCATGCAGATTCACTGCTGTGTCAGACAGCAGTATAGGTTTCTTTATCTGACCATGTGTTCAATGACTTTGTCTGTCTTCCTCCTTTTAAAAGTGCTGTCGTTTTGATCTTTTGTTCCCCCTAATTTCCAAATCAATGCAACAGCATATGAAACAGTAATTGCTGCTCCTGGAATTTGAGGAAATCACCTCCAACACCTAAAATACTTTAAAAAAAAGCGCAACTCTTACAGCCACCATTTTTTCCCATCCTCCATCTTGGATTATCCCATGAGGAATGTTGGTGGATGATTTCCTGGGGAACAGGTTCAAGGGAACTCAGGCATTGGCAGCAAGGGCAGGGCTGGCTCGAGGAGGCTCCTCCCCCTCCATTGTTCAGTCCCTCGATTTAGGCACTGACAGACTTTAAGCAAGACCTCTCACCACAGCCTTGCTGACCCGAGGTGACAAACCACCCGCATAGTTTTAGCTGCTGTCGATTGCAACTCCCCATCCAAAACCCAATTCTAGTGAAGATGGTGGGTTTTGCATATACAACCAACCTGCCTAATTAAATGCTCTTCCAACCACCAACCTTGGCACAACCTGAAGCAGTTAGCCCCATGTTTTTATGGTGTCTGTGTAGGAGACTAGATTTAGATGCTATTCTCCTATGATGTTCATTGGCGTACAATGGAATCTACACTATGGTTGTTCCGATGATACCTGCAATAGGATTAGGGTTAATGCCTGACTGCAGTAAACTTCCAATGCTGTGTGATAGCAGAAAGGAGAAAGGGCCCATATTGACCCCATGCTCTGAACCCTTTTTGCCATCATGTCACTCCACAATTTAATTATAGCCAGATAGAAAACCTTAGAATGTATAGGTGTACCTTTCTAATAGTGAGAGTGGGGGAATTACTGGCATCTGTAATCAGGCATAAAGGGAATGCATTTTTAGATATGAACTGATCAGAAAGAACCCAGCGTGGATTTTTAAAGGGGAATTCATGTCTACAAGTCTGGCTGAATTCTTAAGAAGGTGATTATTGTCCTGTTTAAAATAACATCCAATTGAATGAAAGATCACGCACAGTGAGCATCAGCACTGTTCTATTTCTAGGTCAGCTCAGTATTTCCAGCATTTTCCATATCTACCACAGCTGGATTAACAAACTTTGTTTTGACTTCTATATCATGTGAAAGCTTCGGCAGTAACTTGAGAGCATAAATTGTCTTTGTAGCAGCCTTTCAATGTCAGTTGCTGGTGTGCCCTGAAATATTGGTCTTGATTTCCTAAACGTCCTGCCAGTGGATGGAGAGGTGCCATAGGGATCCTGAGGACAGGATCCAATATCGGATGCCAATATCCGTGGGTGAGGAGTGCATGAAGCTGATGCCTATGGATCGTATTTTGAGATATTGATTGGTGCTGAGCAACATTGAGACTTCTCACAGCGAGGAGTGAGCTGAATGCACATGTGCCTGCTCTGATCTCCATATCGAGATTTCTGGTTCATTTGTAGTGGAAGGTGCAATAGGAATGTGCACATTAGTAGAGTAAGATGTGCAGTTAATAAGGTCATTAACAAGCAAGAATCCTCCTTAATAGGCAACCCATTGCTGTCTAATGAGAATCTTGCCTCAAAGCCCAGAACTTAGTTAAAGGATATAGCAAGTTATTCCCAATGTTGTGATCAGAGTGGCTTACAGGATTCTGCCCACATCATCCAGGCCCCTATAAGGTCCACCTACAGTTCTGATTAGATGATCTCTGAATTCAGTTCTCTTTTATTTAATCTCACCATCACGGGATTTGAACCGAGGACCCAGAATATTGGGGTGGCACAGTGGCTTAGTGGTTAGCACTGCTGCCTCACAGAGGCAGGGACCCGGGTTCGATCCCAGCCTCGGCCAACTGTCTGTGTGAAGTTTGCACATTCTCCCCTGTGTCTGTGTGGGTTTCCTCCAGGTGCTCTGGTTTCCTCCCACAGTCCCAAGATGTGCGGGTCAGGTGAATTGGTCATGCTAAATTGCCTGTAGAGTTAGGTGCATTAGTTAGGGGGAGTGGGTCTGGGTGGGTTGCTCTTCGGAGGGTCGGTTTGGGCTGAAGGGCCTGTTTCCACACTGTAGGGAATCTAATCATAAGCCTGGGATTGTAGATTACACCGGTCCAGTGGCATTACCAGTACATCACCACCTTCCCACCACGTGGTAGTCATGATTTGGAGATGCTGGTGTTAGACCGGGGTGTACAAATGTTTTGTGCGATTTCCCAGGGCATGGATAATTGGGACTCCAAGTTGCTTGTTGTTATTCTGAAGAAGAGTTACATTAGATTGGAAACATCAACTCTGTTTCTGTATCCACAGATGCTGTCTGGCCTGAGGAGTTTTTCCAAAACTTTCTGCTGTTATTTCCGAATTCTAGCATGCAATGTTTTGCTTTTTATTATTATACTTGTTTATTCAATTTTTTTTCTTCCTGCTATCTCAATACATTATTCCTGACATTACAAATGTTTTGTGTTTGGATCCTCATGGTTGATAAACTTTATGTATTGGAGAAGACAGGGTAGTGATCAACCCTCCAGCCATCTTTGTCAATTACTTTCTGAAAATGCACAGGGATTCTCCAATGTACTGGCATGAGCAGATATAAAATAAATCGACATTTCAGAAAAATAAAATCAAACCACCTTGGATGAATTATAAGATGGCATATTAATCAAATCAAACGGCACCACATGAATAAAATATTGAAAGGGTGTTACAATATCACCCAGTGGGAAATTAAAAGCATTCTATTTACCCCTCCATTTATCATGTATGATTCCAGCCAACTCTTAGTGGGGATCAGTTTTGCCCTATTCCAAAGGCAGTTTGTTGCTTCAGGTCTGCAGGATGGGTCTACTCCAGGCCGACACACCAATGCACATTGGGGAGGCTGCTTTTGGGAGCACCCACAAACCAAATGGCCTGTTTCCCATCTCAGTTCAACTATTGGCACTATTTCAAAGGACTGTGGGAGAGCTATCCCCATTGTGCTGGTCAATATATATACCTGAAAAAAGCATCACAGCAATCAATTATCTGCTCATCATCACTTGCAGTGTGCAAAATTGTTTTTTTACATTTTGTACATTAGAGAATTGGAGCATTGTTCTGTCACAGGTCCATCATGCCTGCAGTGGTTCTCTTACCTCGTGCCAATCTCCTGCATTTTCCTCACATCCCTTCACACCATTCCACTTCAAATAAGCCCCCTCGAATGCCTCACTTAAACCTATCTCTAAACATTTCCAGGTAGTCTATTCTTTACCCTGACTATTCTTTGTTTGAAAAAAAAATCCTTTTCTCAAAACACTCTTGTGTTTCATTTGCACATCACTTTTAATCTATGCCCTCTCGTTCTTGTTCCTTTTCGGAGAGGGAACAGTTTCTCCTCATCTACTCTATCCAGCCCATTCATATTTTTGAGAACTATTATTGTATCTCCTCTCAGCCTCCCTCTCTCCAAGGGAAAAGTCCCCAACTTCTTCAATCTATCCTCATAACTGAAGTTTCTCATTCCCGGAGCCATTCTTGTAAAATTGGCAGATTTAGTACAAGATTGGCTACAACTCAAAAAGTACCTAATCGGCACCAAGGGGCTTTGAGCTGTTGTGGGTAAGACCATCAAAATGCAAATCAAATGCAAATTTGCTCTTAGTTGGTGCGACTGCCATTGTTTTGAAATGTCAGCCCTAGACACAATCCAATTGGTTCAGAGTGAAATGTGACAATTATCAGAGAGCCAATATTGATCCTTAGAACTTTGGTTTTCCTGGTTTGCTAATGTAACATTATCTATTGCTCCTGTTCCTTCATTTACCTTCATCACTTATGTGAGACTGCTGTCTCTCCAAGTCCTTGGAATGCCTTGGTCCTTCTCCAATTTGGACACCAAGCATTCCACTTTAAAAAGCATATTATGTTATTGAAGCATTGAACTGAACTTGATATTCTTAAGTGTACAAAAGACATTTGAAAGGGACTTATACTTATAAAAGATTATAAAAACTTATTAAACAAGTTTTATTTATAAATTACATTGAATAAGCTCAGCAACAGAAATATAGTTCTGCACATTTTATTTTAGCTTTGCTATTATTTAAAAAGGGACTTTGTACCGTCATGCACTCCAGTAAGACGAACAGAAGTTATAGCATAAAGGTTTGAAAGGTCCACGTTTTGCAAAGCTGTGGAGGTGCTGGTGTTGGACTGGGGTGGAGAATGACAGCAGTCACGTGACACCAGGTTATAGTCCAACAGGTTTATTTGAAATCACAAGCTTTCAGAGTGTAGGCCCTTCATCAGGTGTAGTCTTCATCTGATGAAGGAGCAGCACTGTGAAGGCTTGTGATTTGAAATAAACCTGTTGGACTATAACCTGATGTCTCCCACCCACAGCTTCCAACCTCATAGTCCGGGAACCCTGCACTGCCCGGTTCTACCATTGTCTCAGCATGCTCCTGCCCCACTGAACTCATCTCTACCTACCTCGACACTGTCCTATTCCCCCCTAGTCCAGGAACTCCCCACATACATTCGAGACACCACCCACGCCCTCCACCTCCTCCAAGACTTCCGTTTCCCCGGACCCCAACGCCTCATCTTCACCACCTCATCCAATCCCTCTACACCTCCATCCGCCATGACCAGGGCCTCCAAGCCCTCCATTTTTTTCCTCTCCAGATGTCCCCAACAGTACCCTTCCACAGACACTCTCACTCGTTTCGCCGAACTGGTCCTCACCCTTAACAATTTCTCCTTCGAATCCTCCCACTTCCTCCAGACCAAAGGGGTAGCCATGGGCACAC
>NC_057731.1:3217412-3220195 GCF_004010195.1 Chiloscyllium plagiosum | reverse complement strand
GAATACTTCAACCCCAGGGCATCAATGTGGACTTCAACAGTTTCCTCATTTCCCCTTCCCCCACCTCACCCTAGTTCCAAACTTCCAGCTCAGCACTGTCCCCATGACTTGTCCGGACTTGTCCTACCTGCCTATCTCCTTTTCCACCTATTCACTCCACCCTCTCCTCCCTGACCTATCACCTTCATCCCCTCCCCCACTCACCTATTGTACTCTATGTTACTTTCTACCAACCCCCACCCTCCTCTAGCATATCTCTCCATGCTTAAGGCTCTCTGCCTTTATTCCTGAAGAAGGGCTTTTGCCCGAAACGTCGATTTCGCTGCTCCTTGGATGCTGCCTGAACTGCTGTGCTCTTCCAGCACCACTAATCCAGAACCTATAACCTGGTGTCAGTGACTTCTGACATCTTCCAATCTGATAATATAAAAGATCACATAAGAGAGGGGGGGGGGGAGTTCATGGCTACAGTGGAAATAATCACATTTCTATTTAAAAACATTCCTCAATATGTAATGAGCAAGTAATTATTCAATTCTATCAAAGACTTGGTAACCTCCTAACTACGTTAACCAAATATAAAACATGGTGAACACTGGTGAACAGCAATAAAGAAAGATGAAAAATCAGGCCTGAAGAAAGTTATGCCAAAATTCCACCGATCCTTGTGAAATAGCAATAAAGATCCCCCAGGCTGCTTTGTAGACAACATGGAGGCAAATAGAATTGGAAAATCAACTTGCAAAGATACTTGATCTGTACCACACAGGCATGGTTATCTGTGAAGAAATTCCAAAACACCAATCACAAACTTCCTGTTCGAGAACCGAATCAGGGTTGGCAATCTGGTGAATTGCATTCCAATTGGGTTAAAAGGAGCATTTGACAGTACATGAGGCAATACTTGGTTCCCTGAAAAGGGCAGCTTGAATTTTTTTTTAAAAGCAGTTTTAAATGTTTTTAAAAAAAGAAGTACCTGGTTTAGCAGAGAAATTCTTCAGCGAGTGGGAGGAGCACCGTGGGAGTGCAGTTATAAAAGCTTCTAATACTAGAAGGCTGAATTAAAAGAATAAGTAAATTACCTTAATTGTGTAACAAAGCTGTTGATCCCAGCATTTCATTACCAGATAGGTTTAAATACACGGAAAGATGAGATCAAAACCAATACTGGACATCTTGGAGAAAAGAATTTCTGAGGTCATAAGACGTGGCATTAATAAGACATCAGATAAATTTGACAAACCCAGAAAAGTCTTCAATAATTATTTTAACCTGAGGAACAAGAAGATTCCAGAGTCAAATGGGCTGGTAGACACTTTCAGCGATAATCTTTACAGGATATTAGAAGGATACAATATGGAGATCTAAAACAGAAATAATTTTAGACTGCAGTAAGTATTGTTGATAAATCTCTATCAGATTTACTACTGTCCAAGGAAGACTTCATCCTGGAAAAAGCAATACAGCCTGTGAGACAAGCTGTCTGTCAACAAATAGAACAATTCTGAGAGGCGAGCAAAAAGCTTGACTCTGTAAACCTCCAGTAACTATACAATTTCTTAAGTACAGGAAAGTAGAAGCACAAAAAAGGTAAAACTTGGAGGGTTAATGTAAAATTCAAATAATTCCTGCTGCCATATTGCATGAAAAACCCATGGGCATGAGCAAGAAAGGTGGCCATTTTGAGAAGATGTGCCAAAGTAACACCTCTGCTTTCCATAGATTTAAAAGGAAAGATCCTCTCACACAGCTGTTCATGACATTCAATAATTTCAATTGGAAGAGAAACCAGAAAGCATCCTTGGTGAGATCAATGACCCTAATCATTCATTCTGGAATGATACACTCACAATTCAATGTGCATTTCAATAAACTTTAAATTAAACACTGCAGTGAGTGCAACAGCTTCATCAGATAACAAAGTGTGGTTATCAATGTAACTAACAGAAACCCAGTTACATAGCCCAGGAAAGATTGAGCTAACAGTCAATAGAAAGATCCAGGCAACACTCCAGTGGAAGAGAAATGGGTATTGAAAACACTATGGCCCATAGAATCAGTGATTTTCTCTTTTAAATAGAGAAATTTATCCATGCTTTGATCTTAGAAAGTGAGAAACATTAACTAGCAAGAATGCAAGAGAGACTCCAAATATGAAATTCTAAAATTATTTACTGTGGGTCAGACAAGTCTGTTCGCTATGACTTTGAAGTTGCTGACAACCTTCTTAACTATGCTTGAGCGATTTTATTTTAATTGCCATTCGGTTTAATGTTAGAAACAGAAATTTTCCAAAGAACATTGTCAAATGTCTACAAAGTCTTAATGGAGTAATATGACAAATGGATGTACAACATCTTAGTTCATGATGAATCTGTTAAGTAACGTCATCTGAAGGTTAATGTGGTTTTCAATCAATTACAAGAAGAAGATTCAATGACAAATGTGAATTTATGAAAATGATTAATTTGTTTCCTAGGCCTCATTGTTAGTAGCTGAAAATGTGTTGCTGGAAAAGCGTAGTAGGTCAGGCAGCATCCAAGGAGCAGGAGAATCAACGTTTCGGGCATGAGCCCTTCTTCAGGAATGAGGAAAGTGTGCCAAGCAGGCTAAGATAAAAGATAGGGAGGAGGGACTTGGGGGAGGGGCATTGGAAATGCGATAGGTGGAAGGAGGTTGGAGAGACAGGCCGCCTACTTGCAGAATGTTTCAGAGAACACCTCGGGGACACCCGGACCAACCAACCCAACCACCCCGTGGCTCAACACTTCAACTCCCCCTCC